>NC_089233.1:51099231-51370859 GCF_963924675.1 Phocoena phocoena | reverse complement strand
GCATATAAAACCTGAGAAAGAATATATATATATACGCAACCTGCATATAAAACTGAGAAGAATATATATATATATATTGTGATAGATATATATATATATACGAGACCTGAATATAAAACCTGAGAAAATATATATATATATATAATAGCATGAATGCATATAAAACCTGAGAAAGAATATATATATATATCGCATGAGCCTGCATATAAAACCTGAGAAAGAAATATATATATATATATACGCAGACCTGCATATAAAACCTGAGAAAGAATATATATATATATATATACGCAGACCTGCATATAAAACCTGAGAAAGAATATATATATATATATACGCAGACCTGCATATAAAACCTGAGAAAGAATATATATATATATATACGCAGACCTGCATATAAAACCTGAGAAAGAATATATATATATATATACGCAGACCTGCATATAAAACCTGAGAAAGAATATATATATATATATACGCAGACCTGCATATAAAACCTGAGAAAGAATATATATATATATATACGCAGACCTGCATATAAAACCTGAGAAAGAATATATATATATATATACGCAGACCTGCATATAAAACCTGAGAAAGAATATATATATATATATACGCAGACCTGCATATAAAACCTGAGAAAGAATATATATATATATATACGCAGACCTGCATATAAAACCTGAGAAAGAATATATATATATATACGCAGACCTGCATATAAAACCTGAGAAAGAAATATATATATATATATACGCAGACCTGCATATAAAACCTGAGAAAGAATATATATATATATATACGCAGACCTGCATATAAAACCTGAGAAAGAATATATATATATATATACGCAGACCTGCATATAAAACCTGAGAAAGAATATATATATATATATATACGCAGACCTGCATATAAAACCTGAGAAAGAATATATATATATATATACGCAGACCTGCATATAAAACCTGAGAAAGAATATATATATATATATACGCAGACCTGCATATAAAACCTGAGAAAGAATATATATATATATATATACGCAGACCTGCATATAAAACCTGAGAAAGAATATATATATATATATACGCAGACCTGCATATAAAACCTGAGAAAGAATTATATATATATATATATACGCAGACCTGCATATAAAACCTGAGAAAGAATATATATATATATATATATACGCAGACCTGCATATAAAACCTGAGAAAGAATAATATATATATATATACGCAGACCTGCATATAAAACCTGAGAAAGCATATATATATATATATATACGCAGACCTGCATATAAAACCTGAGAAAGCATATATATATATATATATACGCAGACCTGCATATAAAACCTGAGAAAGATAATATATATATATATATACGCAGACCTGCATATAAAACCTGAGAAAGCATATATATATATATATATATACGCAGACCTGCATATAAAACCTGAGAAAGCATATATATATATATATATATATATATATACGCAGACCTGCATATAAAACCTGAGAAAGCATATATATATATATATACGCAGACCTGCATATAAAACCTGAGAAAGCATATATATATATATATATATATACGCAGACCTGCATATAAAACCTGAGAAAGCATATATATATATATATACGCAGACCTGCATATAAAACCTGAGAAAGCATATATATATATATATACGCAGACCTGCATATAAAACCTGAGAAAGAATATATATATATATATACGCAGACCTGCATATAAAACCTGAGAAAGCATATATATATATATATACGCAGACCTGCATATAAAACCTGAGAAAGCATATATATATATATATATATATACGCAGACCTGCATATAAAACCTGAGAAAGCATATATATATATATATACGCAGACCTGCATATAAAACCTGAGAAAGCATATATATATATATATATACGCAGACCTGCATATAAAACCTGAGAAAGAATATATATATATATATATACGCAGACCTGCATATAAAACCTGAGAAAGCATATATATATATATATACGCAGACCTGCATATAAAACCTGAGAAAGCATATATATATATATATACGCAGACCTGCATATAAAACCTGAGAAAGAATATATATATATATATACGCAGACCTGCATATAAAACCTGAGAAAGCATATATATATATATATATACGCAGACCTGCATATAAAACCTGAAAAAAGCTAATATATATATATATATACGCAGACCTGCATATAAAACCTGAGAAAGCATATATAATATATATATGCAGACCTGCATATAAAACCTGAGAAAGCATATATATATATATATACGCAGACCTGCATATAAAACCTGAGAAAGCATATATATATATATATATACGCAGACCTGCATATAAAACCTGAGAAAGCATATATATATATATATATATACGCAGACCTGCATATAAAACCTGAGAAAGCATATATATATATATATACGCAGACCTGCATATAAAACCTGAGAAAGCATATATATATATATACGCAGACCTGCATATAAAACCTGAGAAAGAATATATATATATATATATATATATACGCAGACCTGCATATAAAACCTGAGAAAGCATATATATATATATATATACGCAGACCTGCATATAAAACCTGAGAAAGCATATATATATATATACGCAGACCTGCATATAAAACCTGAGAAAGAATATATATATATATATACGCAGACCTGCATATAAAACCTGAGAAAGAATATATATATATATATATATATACGCAGACCTGCATATAAAAACCTGAGAGAGAATATATATATATATATATATACGCAGACCTGCATATAAAACCTGAGAAAGCATATATATATATATATACGCAGACCTGCATATAAAACCTGAGAAAGCATATATATATATATATATATACGCAGACCTGCATATAAAACCTGAGAAAGAATATACATATATAATATATACGCAGACCTGCATATAAAACCTGAGAAAGAATATATATATATATATACGCAGACCTGCATATAAAACCTGAGAAAGAATATATATATATATATATACGCAGACCTGCATATAAAACCTGAGAAAGAATATATATATATATATATACACGCAGACCTGCATATAAAACCTGAGAAAGAATATATATATATATATACGCAGACCTGCATATAAAACCTGAGAAAGAATATATATATATATATACGCAGACCTGCATATAAAACCTGAGAAAGAATATATATATATATATACGCAGACCTGCATATAAAACCTGAGAAAGAATATATATATATATATATACGCAGACCTGCATATAAAACCTGAGAGAGAATATATATATATATATATACGCAGACCTGCATATAAAACCTGAGAAAGAATATATATATATATATATACGCAGACCTGCATATAAAACCTGAGAAAGAATATATATATATATATACGCAGACCTGCATATAAAACCTGAGAAAGAATATATATATATATATACGCAGACCTGCATATAAAACCTGAGAAAGGATATATATATATATATATATATACACGCAGACCTGCATATAAAACCTGAGAGAGAATATATATATATATATATATACGCAGACCTGCATATAAAACCTGAGAAAGAATATATATATATATATACGCAGACCTGCATATAAAACCTGAGAAAGAATATATATATATATATACGCAGACCTGCATATAAAACCTGAGAGAGAATATATATATATATATACGCAGACCTGCATATAAAACCTGAGAGAGAATATATATATATATATACGCAGACCTGCATATAAAACCTGAGAAAGAAATATATATATATATACGCAGACCTGCATATAAAACCTAAGAAAGAATATATATATATATATATATACGCAGACCTGCATATAAAACCTGAGAAAGCATATATATATATATATACGCAGACCTGCATATAAAACCTGAGAAAGCATATATATATATATATACGCAGACCTGCATATAAAACCTGAGAAAGAATATATATATATATATACGCAGACCTGCATATAAAACCTGAGAAAGAATATATATATATATATATATATGCAGACCTGCATATAAAACCTGAGAGAGAATATATATATATATATATACGCAGACCTGCATATAAAACCTGAGAAAGCATATATATATATATATACGCAGACCTGCATATAAAACCTGAGAAAGCATATATATATATATATATATACGCAGACCTGCATATAAAACCTGAGAAAGCATATATATATATATATATATACGCAGACCTGCATATAAAACCTGAGAAAGAATATATATATATATATACGCAGACCTGCATATAAAACCTGAGAAAGAATATATATATATATATACGCAGACCTGCATATAAAACCTGAGAAAGAATATATATATATATATATACGCAGACCTGCATATAAAACCTGAGAAAGAATATATATATATATATACACGCAGACCTGTATATAAAACCTGAGAAAGAATATATATATATATATACGCAGACCTGCATATAAAACCTGAGAAAGAATATATATATATATATATATATACGCAGACTTGCATATAAAACCTGAGAAAGAATATATATATATATATACGCAGACCTGCATATAAAACCTGAGAAAGAATATATATATATATATATATATACGCAGACCTGCATATAAAACCTGAGAGAGAATATATATATATATATATACGCAGACCTGCATATAAAACCTGAGAAAGAATATATATATATATATACGCAGACCTGCATATAAAACCTGAGAGAGAATATATATATATATACGCAGACCTGCATATAAAACCTGAGAAAGAATATATATATATATACGCAGACCTGCATATAAAACCTGAGAAAGGATATATATATATATATATACGCAGACCTGCATATAAAACCTGAGAGAGAATATATATATATATATATATATACGCAGACCTGCATATAAAACCTGAGAAAGAATATATATATATATACGCAGACCTGCATATAAAACCTGAGAAAGAATATATATATATATATATACGCAGACCTGCATATAAAACCTGAGAGAGAATATATATATATATATATACGCAGACCTGCATATAAAACCTGAGAGAGAATATATATATATATATATATACGCAGACCTGCATATAAAACCTGAGAAAGAATATATATATATATATACGCAGACCTGCATATAAAACCTGAGAAAGAATATATATATATATATATACGCAGACCTGCATATAAAACCTGAGAAAGAATATATATATATATACGCAGACCTGCATATAAAACCTGAGAAAGTATATATATATATATATATACGCAGACCTGCATATAAAACCTGAGAAAGAATATATATATATATATACGCAGACCTGCATATAAAACCTGAGAAAGAATATATATATATATATATACGCAGACCTGCATATAAAACCTGAGAAAGAATATATATATATATATACGCAGACCTGCATATAAAACCTGAGAAATATATATATATATATACGCAGACCTGCATATAAAACCTGAGAAAGAAATATATATATATATATATACGCAGACCTGCATATAAAACCTGAGAAAGAATATATATGTATATATATACGCAGACCTGCATATAAAACCTGAGAAAGAATATATATATATATATACGCAGACCTGCATATAAAACCTGAGAAAGAATATATATATATATATACACAGACCTGCATATAAAACCTGAGAAAGAATATATATATATATACGCAGACCTGCATATAAAACCTGAGAAAGAATATATATATATATATACGCAGACCTGCATATAAAACCTGAGAAAGAATATATATATATATATACGCAGACCTGCATATAAAACCTGAGAAAGAATATATATATATATATACGCAGACCTGCATATAAAACCTGAGTAAGAATATATATATATATACGCAGACCTGCATATAAAACCTGAGAAAGAATATATATATATATATACGCAGACCTGCATATAAAACCTGAGAAAGAATATATATATATATATACGCAGACCTGCATATAAAACCTGAGAAAGAATATATATACATATATACGCAGACCTGTATATAAAACCTGAGAAAGAATATATATATATATACGCAGACCTGCATATAAAACCTGAGAAAGGATATATATATATATATACGCAGACCTGCATATAAAACCTGAGAAAGGATATATATATATATATACGCAGACCTGCATATAAAACCTGAGAAAGCATATATATATATATACGCAGACCTGCATATAAAACCTGAGAAAGCATATATATATATATATACGCAGACCTGCATATAAAACCTGAGAAAGAATATATATATATATATATACGCAGACCTGCATATAAAACCTGAGAAAGATATATATATATATATATATATACGCAGACCTGCATATAAAACCTGAGAAAGAATATATATATATATATATATGCAGACCTGCATATAAAACCTGAGAAAGAATATATATATATATATATATATATATACGCAGACCTGCATATAAAACCTGAGAAAGAATATATATATATATATACCCAGACCTGCATATAAAACCTGAGAAAGCATATATATATATATATATATATACGCAGACCTGCATATAAAACCTGAGAAAGCATATATATATATATATATATATACGCAGACCTGCATATAAAACCTGAGAAAGCATATATATATATATATATACGCAGACCTGCATATAAAACCTGAGAAAGCATATATATATATATATATATATACGCAGACCTGCATATAAAACCTGAGAAAGCATATATATATATATACGCAGACCTGCATATAAAACCTGAGAAAGCATATATATATATATACGCAGACCTGCATATAAAACCTGAGAAAGAATATATATATATATATACGCAGACCTGCATATAAAACCTGAGAAAGGATATATATATATATATATATACACGCAGACCTGCATATAAAACCTGAGAGAGAATATATATATATATATATACGCAGACCTGCATATAAAACCTGAGAAAGAATATATATATATATATATACGCAGACCTGCATATAAAACCTGAGAAAGAATATATATATATATACGCAGACCTGCATATAAAACCTGAGAGAGAATATATATATATATATATACGCAGACCTGCATATAAAACCTGAGAGAGAATATATATATATATATATACGCAGACCTGCATATAAAACCTGAGAAAGAATATATATATATATATACGCAGACCTGCATATAAAACCTGAGAAAGAATATATATATATATATATACGCAGACCTGCATATAAAACCTGAGAAAGCATATATATATATATATACGCAGACCTGCATATAAAACCTGAGAAAGCATATATATATATATACGCAGACCTGCATATAAAACCTGAGAAAGAATATATATATATATATACGCAGACCTGCATATAAAACCTGAGAAAGAATATATATATATATATATACGCAGACCTGCATATAAAACCTGAGAGAGAATATATATATATATATATACGCAGACCTGCATATAAAACCTGAGAAAGCATATATATATATATATATACGCAGACCTGCATATAAAACCTGAGAAAGCATATATATATATATATATACGCAGACCTGCATATAAAACCTGAGAAAGCATATATATATATATATATACGCAGACCTGCATATAAAACCTGAGAAAGAATATATATATATATATATACGCAGACCTGCATATAAAACCTGAGAAAGAATATATATATATATATACGCAGACCTGCATATAAAACCTGAGAAAGAATATATATATATATATATACGCAGACCTGCATATAAAACCTGAGAAAGAATATATATATATATATACACGCAGACCTGTATATAAAACCTGAGAAAGAATATATATATATATATACGCAGACCTGCATATAAAACCTGAGAAAGAATATATATATATATATATATACGCAGACCTGCATATAAAACCTGAGAAAGAATATATATATATATATACGCAGACCTGCATATAAAACCTGAGAAAGAATATATATATATATATATATACACGCAGACCTGCATATAAAACCTGAGAGAGAATATATATATATATATATACGCAGACCTGCATATAAAACCTGAGAAAGAATATATATATATACGCAGACCTGCATATAAAACCTGAGAAAGAATATATATATATATACGCAGACCTGCATATAAAACCTGAGAAAGAATATATATATATATACGCAGACCTGCATATAAAACCTGAGAAAGGATATATATATATATATATACACGCAGACCTGCATATAAAACCTGAGAGAGAATATATATATATATATATATATATACGCAGACCTGCATATAAAACCTGAGAAAGAATATATATATATATACGCAGACCTGCATATAAAACCTGAGAAAGAATATATATATATATATACGCAGACCTGCATATAAAACCTGAGAGAGAATATATATATATATATATACGCAGACCTGCATATAAAACCTGAGAGAGAATATATATATATATATATATACGCAGACCTGCATATAAAACCTGAGAAAGAATATATATATATATATACGCAGACCTGCATATAAAACCTGAGAAAGAATATATATATATATATATACGCAGACCTGCATATAAAACCTGAGAAAGAATATATATATATATACGCAGACCTGCATATAAAACCGGAGAAAGAATATATATATATATATATACGCAGACCTGCATATAAAACCTGAGAAAGAATATATATATATATATACGCAGACCTGCATATAAAACCTGAGAAAGAATATATATATATATATATATATACGCAGACCTGCATATAAAACCTGAGAAAGAATATATATATATATATATACGCAGACCTGCATATAAAACCTGAGAAAGAATATATATATATATATATACGCAGACCTGCATATAAAACCTGAGAAAGAATATATATATATATATATATATATACGCAGACCTGCATATAAAACCTGAGAAAGAATATATATATATATATACGCAGACCTGCATATAAAACCTGAGAAAGAATATATATATATATATACACAGACCTGCATATAAAACCTGAGAAAGAATATATATATATATATACGCAGACCTGCATATAAAACCTGAGAAAGAATATATATATATATATATACGCAGACCTGCATATAAAACCTGAGAAAGAATATATATATATATATACGCAGACCTGCATATAAAACCTGAGAAAGAATATATATATATATATACGCAGACCTGCATATAAAACCTGAGTAAGAATATATATATATATACGCAGACCTGCATATAAAACCTGAGAAAGAATATATATATATATATACGCAGACCTGCATATAAAACCTGAGAAAGAATATATATATATATATATACGCAGACCTGCATATAAAACCTGAGAAAGAATATATATATATATACGCAGACCTGTATATAAAACCTGAGAAAGAATATATATATATATACGCAGACCTGCATATAAAACCTGAGAAAGGATATATATATATATATACGCAGACCTGCATATAAAACCTGAGAAAGGATATATATATATATATACGCAGACCTGCATATAAAACCTGAGAAAGAATATATATATATATATACGCAGACCTGCATATAAAACCTGAGAAAGAATATATATATATATATATATATACGCAGACCTGCATATAAAACCTGAGAAAGAATATATATATATATATATATACGCAGACCTGCATATAAAACCTGAGAAAGAATATATATATATATATACGCAGACCTGCATATAAAACCTGAGAAAGAATATATATATATATATACGCAGACCTGCATATAAAACCTGAGAAAGAATATATATATATATATACGCAGACCTGCATATAAAACCTGAGAAAGAATATATATATATATATACGCAGACCTGCATATAAAACCTGAGAAAGAATATATATATATATATATACGCAGACCTGCATATAAAACCTGAGAAAGAATATATATATATATATACGCAGACCTGCATATAAAACCTGAGAAAGAATATATATATATATACGCAGACCTGCATATAAAACCTGAGAAAGAATATATATATATATATACGCAGACCTGCATATAAAACCTGAGAAAGGATATATATATATATATACGCAGACCTGCATATAAAACCTGAGAAAGCATATATATATATATATACGCAGACCTGCATATAAAACCTGAGAAAGAATATATATATATATACGCAGACCTGCATATAAAACCTGAGAAAGGATATATATATATATATACGCAGACCTGCATATAAAACCTGAGAAAGGATATATATATATATATACGCAGACCTGCATATAAAACCTGAGAAAGAATATATATATATATATATATACGCAGACCTGCATATAAAACCTGAGAAAGAATATATATATATATATACGCAGACCTGCATATAAAACCTGAGAAAGAATATACATATACGCAGACCTGCATATAAAACCTGAGAAAGAATATATATATATATATACGCAGACCTGCATATAAAACCTGAGAAAGAATATATATATATATATACGCAGACCTGCATATAAAACCTGAGAAAGAATATATATATATATATACGCAGACCTGCATATAAAACCTGAGAAAGAATATATATATATATATACGCAGACCTGCATATAAAACCTGAGAAAGAATATATATATATATATACGCAGACCTGCATATAAAACCTGAGAAAGAATATATATATATATATACGCAGACCTGCATATAAAAGCGAATCACTTTGCTGCACACCTGACACACTATACTTCAATTTAAAAATAAGTCCAAAACAATTAGGCACAAGAGAGAAGATCCTGTACAATCCCATTAAAGTCAAGTCCCCAAACTGGCAAAATCTTTGGTGGACAGTGGTTACCTCTGGGTGTGACTGAGAATGGAAGGGGGCCCAGGGTTGGCATCTGTTGGGGTAGGGGGTAGGTGCTAGAATATGGTGGTGCTAGTGTGTCCCTTTGTTAAAATGTGTTGGGCTGTTCATTTATAATTTGTGCACTTTTCTGAATAAATGTTAAACATCAAGACTTTTTTTTTTAAAAGTGGAAGTGGGCGAGTGTAGGCTTGGCTTTTAAGCATTTCCAGGGCTTGTGTCCTCACCGAATGAGAAATACAGAAACACTCAGAGTTAATTTCCCTCTATGTGTATTACAAAAAATACTTAAGAAAGCCAAACATTTTTAGAAAAGCAACTAACATTTAGGATCAAAAAACCTTTTGCTGTTGGCTGTTTTAAAAATGAAGGACCATATCTCATCTTCTCAAATGACCTCTCCCTCCAATACTTACTACTAATTACAAAGGAGAAAAGAGTAACCTTACAGTGGAGAACCCTGGCACAACCCACCTTCGTCTAGTGAGTCCCACCAGCAACGGGACACATTGAAATTGACCAGATGCAACAGGAAGACCCAGGATCACTTCTCTGATAGGGTTGCAAAGGTATATCACCTGAATCCCATTACGAGGAAGTGGCAGACAAAACCAAATCAAGGGACATTCTATAAAATTAGTTGCCTAGGTCACGAAGAAGTGCCAAGGTCACGAAAGATAAAGTAAGGTTGAGGACCTAGTCTAGACTCAATGAGACTAAAGAGATGTGACAACTAAATGCAACATTTCATCATGTCATTTTCTCTTTTCTCTTTTGTTTGGCCACACCGTGGGGCTTGTGGAATCTTAGCTCCCTGACCAGGGATTGAACCCGGGCCTCAGAAGTGAAAGTGTCAAGTCCTAACCACTGGATGGCCAGGGAATTCCCCACAACAGGTGATTTTCAACTAGATCCTTTTGTTATAAAGGCTGTTACTGGGACACTGGAGAACCTTACTGGGGCCTGAGGATTAAATGGCTGTAAAGTCTCGGTGTTAATGTCCTGATGTAGATGGCGGCATGTGGCTATTTAGAAGATGCTCTTTTTCAGTAGGAAAAACACACTATGGGATTTGGAGGTGGCGGAGCACTGGGTTGACAACTTACTCTCAACAGATTCGGGACAGAGTTCTTTACATGGTGCTTACGACCTCTGTATAAATTTGAGACTATTTGAAACGAAAGTGAAAAGTAAAGGAATTTCCATGAATGCTTTAGCCAAGAGGATTCCCGATCTCAGAGGACAGCCACGCAGTCCAAGAACACGAGGTGCAAGCGCTCCTTCCTGGAGTGGATTTAAGGTGATCAGCGAGCCTCAGCTCTTTCTATGCCAGACAAGGTGATCAGACACCCTTGATCACGTGTAATGTCTTCTTATTTGACTTTCAATCTTGTTTTCAAAACCAGAGGGAAATATTTTAAATATCAAATATCTTCTCTGCAAAATCTGACAGGATATTTTTTTAAAGAAAAATTCCTGTGTAATGTGCACATATTCTCATATTTAAACAAAATTAATAGGAAGACTCTAAAATGAATTAATTTAAAATGAATTAATTTATAGGAAGCTGCTGAAACACGATTTGAATCATTTAGATTAAATCTGCTTTTCTGGACGGGTCCACTTCCACCGTGTTCTATTATCAGTGGTAGATTGGCCTTGACAACCCTAATAAATTAAACTGTCCAGCTGCTGCTCCGTCATCGGATGCCACTGGCAAGAGAAATGAGACTGAAAGAGGAGAAAGGGAAATGAGGCTATTCATTGTGATGAAGAATAAAGCAAAGCATCTCCCAAATGAGCAAATTAATGATGCCTCTTCACCAAGTGATGGTCTTTATCTGGAAGGTATGAATTCAACCCCCCTCCCAGGACCAGAGAAGGGCTTCCCTTTATAGCCAGACACCGGGCTTTGGGTAACAGGGAACTGATGACCTGCTGGTGTGTGTGTGTGTGTGTGTGTGTGTGTGTGTGTGTGTGTGTGTAGAGCATTCTCAACGTGCTCTTTTTTTTTTTAAACAGAGAACAGGAGTATTTATTATTTTTAAATTTATTTATTTATTTATTTATTTTGGGCTGTGTTGGGTCTTCGTTTCTGTGCGAGGGCTTTCTCTAGTTGCGGCAAGCGGGGGCCACTCATCATCGCGGTGTGTGGGCCTCTTACTGTCGCGGCCTCTCTTGTTGCAGAGCACAGGCTCCACACGCACAGGCTCAGTAGTTGTGGCTCACGGGCCTGTTGCTCTGCGGCATGTGGGATCCTCCCAGACCAGGGCTCGAACCCGTGTCCCCTGCATTGGCAGGCAGATACAATGTGGTCTCTTTAGCAAGAAAGACAGTCTTGCCTTCCTTTCCCCAGGCCCAGGCCAGCAGCTCTCACTTGCCGGCTGATTAGGTGGTCATCAGCCAGAGCCTGAGCCATAGCATGAGTCACACGAGGAGGCCACCTGCAGTTGGAGCCCATTTGTGCTGCCCTAAGCTACCGAGCTACTGCCACCACCTTCCAGACTGACGAGAATCAGACACATCACAGTTTTACCCTGCACAGTTGCCCACATATCCCAGCTGAGGGCAAAGACACCAAAAGGGGTTAAGCAGGCGCAGATGCAACCCTTCCTTTCCCTCTGCGAGGCTGACGTTTATGATGAGGGAATCACACCAGGCAAATGAGCCCACGGCCCTCGAGCTCGGAAGCCAACCCTCTGCGACCAGCCGTCAAGGCCATCAGAGGCACGGACATCAGGGCCTGTCTGCATTTGGCCACTGGGCATGCTCTACTGAAAGATTTTACACTAGCAAAGCAAGAACACACTAAAAAATGACTAACTTTGGCAAACTTTCTATTCTAGGAATTTGGAAATTGTGGCCCTATATTAGCTGGTCGGTCTTCCACACTGATAATATACTCTCCCATTTAAAACAAGAAGATTCTCAAAAATTGTCCCAAATGGAGTAGCAAAAACAGACAAGACAGATGGATAGCAACACTTCTAAATCTAGTCCACAGAAGGCTTGTAACCAGCCCATGAAACTAAAAGAAGTAAAATGTCGGATGGTAATTTCCTTGGAGGTAGCCAAGCGTAGTGGGTTTTGTTTTTTGTTTTATTTTCTTTTAAAAATTACACTCAGCTATTGTTTTCTAAGGACATACATCAGATTTCAGACTCAAGTCTGCCCCCTGGTGTTGAAAACGGTAAAAGCAACTGCGGCTACTTAAGGTGCTTAAAAGGCTTAAAAGTACCTTGCAGATAAGGCCGAAATCACCCTGCTATACACAAAGCCAACGGTGTACGGTGGGCTAATAAAGTCCACGATAGTTTTTACATTGAATGTATTCAAAACCAGATTAGCCACTAAGGAGGATGTCAAAGGTATGCGCCGTGTCCTCCAGACTATCATTAAACACCTCCCATTTTGCTGCCCCAAGTAGAGTCTGAATGTGGCTTCACACATAGGGCCGGTGCTATCAGTTATCTCTGCTGGACTTTCTGAAACAACATTGCTGGGAGTGGGCTGGCATCCCCCAACTGGAGAACCAGCCTGCACCGTGTGCTTGCCCCATCCTTACCCAGAATCATATACTTAGTAGAGTTAACTGAATCGAATATAGGAGATGTGCCTGATATTTGAATTACAAATGGGCAAATATAAGGTGCAGACATATTTACAAGATCCTAAGGTATTTCCTCTTTCTTCTTCTAATTTCTCCTCCAGTCTTTGTGGCAGACACTGCTGATAACCTGCTTGGATCTGCTGGGTCTCTCTTACTGTACCTGTGTGTCCCTCCCCTGGCCTCTGTGTGCTTTGCTTCTAATGACTTGCTCTCGTAACTCATCTTCCAAGGACTGCCCTTGGGGCCACTCTGCCTGCATAGACAGATAGCAGTAGTGCTTGGGAATCTACGGTTTCTCGGACCTGGAGGGGCCCTCAGCCAGCCTGCCTGTGGTGGGAATGTGAGAGTAGCTCCTTGCCTCAACAGGGAATAAATTCAGAGGAGTCATTTATGCTCCAGGGCTCCCCAGGGCTCAGGCTGAGACTGGGAATTCGCCTGAAACTGCCCTACTGCTGCGCTTATTTCTTCCTTCTCTCTGCCTATTTCCCTTGCTCTCTGACCAGTTTTTCCTGGGATCACGACCTTCATAAATCCTTTGCACAAGAATCTTTGCCTTAAGGTCTCCTCCAGAGAACCCATCCTGAGACGGCTCTGTTCTCTTCTTAAAAAAATTTTTAAACAGGTATGAACAATGTTATTCAGCTCCGTTATGGAAACCCAAGGTGCCTGGTCCATTATGGATAACACCTCAGTGGTTCATGTTAATCAAACTCTGAAGCAGAATGGATGGTGAACGTCCAAATCCGAAGTTCTCACTGAGGTCTGACCTCAGGGGCCCGAGGCCCCCTGCCCTCCACGCTGCTGTTCCTCCCAGCTTACTTCACCTTGACACTGGTTGTCATCCTGTCTTCTCTGCCTGGAGAGCACATTTCCCAGACTTGCTCCCTCACCCCATTCCCACCGCTGCTGAAATACCACCAGCTCTTCCCATACCACCCTGTCTATTCCCTTCCCTCTCGCGTTTTGTCCCCTTTACTTTTCCTCCTGGCACTTATCACCACCTGATATTTATTAGCTTTTACTTTATCTCTCCCTCATTAGAATATAAACTCCACAAAAAACAGAAACTTTATTTTACATATCATTAGACCCCTATCACCTAGAACAGGGAATAACACAATTTTTCTGTAAATGCCCAAATAGTAAGTCTTTTTGGCTTTGTGGGCCAAATGGTCTCTATGGCAACGACTCAACTCTGCCACTGTAGCACTAAAGCAGCCAGAAACAACATGAAAATGAATGAGTGTGGTTATGTTCCAATAAAACTTTATTTTCAAAAACCAGACTTCCGGTTTCTGGTCCAGCATGTAAGGAGCTTAGAAGTTGCCCCTCCATCCTAACAACAAGTAACATGCTGAACAAACTGAAAAAATCAATAGTTCTTCTTAGCTCCATCAGAGCAGTGAGGTCACAGGGCAAATTTTGCCTCCCCAAATTGGAGAGATGGGTGAATACAGAGAATCAAAACTTCACAGAGCAGAAACCTCCATGGGAACTAGTGCCACAATAGGAAATCTTGGACTCTAACTGACAAATTGCTGGAGGCTCAGTGTGGACAAGTCTCAGAGTTAAAAACTTCAGGGGGATCCAGTCATGGTGTGGGAGGGAGGGTTCCCACACTTTTGTGAGTTTTATCTCTAAGAGCTCAACCAATTTCTCACAGTAAATATCAGAGAAAAATCCACCCGATTCCCACAGGGGGAGGAGAAAAGAAACCATTTTCCAGAGCATTCTGTTCTTCTTAACAAGGCCTGCCCTCAAAAGAAACTATTTTACCAGAGCTAAAGTACTGGTTTTTATTTTCCAGAGCCTAATAATTAAGGAAGAAATTATACCAATTCTCTATAATCTTTTCCAGAAAATAGAAGCAGAGGGGATATTTTCTAACTCGTTCTCTGAGGCCAGCATTACTCTCATACCAAAACTAGACAAAGATATCACAAGAAAAGAAAACCACAGATCAATCTCTCTCATGAACAGAGATGCAAAAATCCTCAATAAAACATTAACAAATTGAATCCAGCAATGCATAAAAAGAATTATACATCATGACCACAGATTTATCCCAGGTCTGCAAGGCTGGTTCAACATTCAAAAATCAATTAATGTAATCTACCACATCAAGAGAAGAAGAATCACATGATCATATCAATAGATGCAGAAAAAGCATTTGACAAAATCCAACACTAACTCATGATTAAAAACTCTCAGAAAACTAGGATTAGGAGAAACTTCCTCAACTTGATGATGAACATCTACAGGAAAGCTATAACCAACACCATACTTAACAGTGAGAAACCAGAAGCTTTACTGCTAAGATCAGAAACAATGCAAGGATGTCCCTTCTTACCACTCCTTTTTAATATTGTACTGGATGTTCCAGCTAATGCAATAAGATAAATAAAGGAAATAAAAGGTATCCTAATTGGTAAGGAAGGAATTAAACTGTTTGTTTGCAGATGACATGACTATCTATGCAGAAAATCTGAAAGAACTGACAGAAAACCTCCTGAAACTAAAAAGCAATTATAGCCAGGTTATAGGATAAAAGGTTAATATAAAAAGTCAATCACTTTCCTATATACCAGTAATGAACAAGAGAAATTTGATATTGAAAACATAATACCATTTACATTTGTGCGCTTTAAAATGAAATACTTAGGTAGAAATCTAACAAAATATGTACTAGATCTATATGAGGAAAATGACAAAGCTCTGATGAAAGAAACCAAAGATGAACAAACACATGGAGAGATAGTCTATGTTCATGGATAGGAAGACTCAATATTGTCAAGATGTCAGTTCTTCCCAACTTGATCTATAAATTCAATGCAATCCCAATCAAAATCCCAGCAAATTATTTTGTGGATACTGACAAAATGATCCTCAAGTTTATATGAGAGGCAAAGATCCAGAATAGCCAACACAAAATTGAAGGAGAAGAACCAAGTCAGAAGACTGACACTACCTGACTTCATGACTTGTTATAAAGCTATAGTAATCAAGACAGTGTGATATTGGTGAAAGAACAGAGAAATAGACCAATGGCACAGAATAGAGTGTATAAAAACAGACCTGTATAAATACAGTCATCTGATCTTTGACAAAAGAGTAAATATAATACAATGGAGCAAAGATAATCTCTTAACAAATGGTGATGGAAAAACTGGACATCCACATGCAAAAAAACAATTAATCTAGACACAGATTTTATACCCTTCACAAAAATTAACTCAAAGTGGATCATAGACCTAAATGTAAAATGCAAAACTATAAAATTCCAGAAGATAATTTAGATAGATGACGTTGGGCATGGCAATGACTTTTTAGATACAACACCAAAGGCATGATCCACTAAAGAAAGACTCAATAAATTGGACTTCATTAAAATTAAAAACTTCTGCTCTGTGAAAGACACTGTCAAGAGAAGACAAGACACAGACTTGGAGAAAATGTTTGCAAAACATACATCTGACAAAAGATGGTTATCCAAAACATACCAAAAACTGTTGAACTCAACAATAAGAAAATGAACAATCTAATTTAAAAATGGGCAAAAGACCTGACAGAAACTTCACCAAAGATGGCAATTAACTGTATGAAAAGATGCTCAACAACATATGTCACTAGAGAATTGCAAAATAAAACAATGGGATACTACTACACACCTTTAGAATGACCTAAAGTCAAAACACTGACAACACCAAATGCTGGCGAGGATGTGGAGAAACAGGAACACTCATTCATTGCTGGTAGGAATGCAAAATGGTACAGCCACTTTGGAAGACAGTTTGGTGGTTTCTTACAAAACTATGCAGATTCCTACTACATGATCCAGCAATTGTCCTCCTTGGTATTTATGGAAATGATTTGAAAATTTGTGTCTACACAAAAACCTGCACACAAATATTAATAGTGGCTTTATTTATAATTGTCAAAACTTGGAAACAACGAAGATGTCCTTCAGTAGGTGAATGGATAAATAAACTGTGGTCCATCCAGACAGTGGAATATTATTCAGCACTAAAAACAAGTCAGCTATCAAGACATGAAAAGACATGGAGGAACCTTAAATGCACATTACTAAGTCAAAGAGCCAATTTGAAAAGGCTACACACTATACGATTCCAACTATGTGGCATTCTGGAAAAAAGCAAAACTATGGAGACAGTAAAAGGATCAATGGTTGCCAAGGGGTTAGGAAGAGGGAGGAATGAACAGGCAGAGCATGAGGATTTGTAGGGCAGTGAAACTACTCTGTAGGATATAATAATAATGGATACATGTGAAAATCCATAGAATGTACAACACCAAGGGTGAACTGTGACATAAACTATGGATTTTGGGTGGTAATGATGTGTCAGTGAAGGTTCATCCATTGTAACTGATCTACCCCTTTGATGTGAGATGTGGATAGTGGGGGAGACTGCGTATGTGGGGCAATGGGGTGTATGAGAAGTCTCCCTACTTTCTGCTCAGTTGTGCTGTGAACCTAAAACTGCTCTAAAAAATAATGTCTGTTAACAACAACAACAACAACTCCAAATCAGATGGCAGGCTAGGTTTGGCCAGTAGGTTTAGTTTGTTGACTCCTGACTTAGGTCTCTTGTTGAAGAAATTAATGAAAGAATCCTAAAGCCACATAATGAATGATCCCCAAACAACTGGCATTTTGCTCATAATTGTGTGGGTCAGGCACTTGGGAAGGGCGTCGGCTGGGCAGTTGTCTATAACTGCAGTCGGATGCTGTCTGGGGTGGCAGGCACAGGGACTGGACGTCCAAGATGCTCACTCACATGGCAGCTGGTGGCAACTCCTTCCTGGGAGCTCAGACAGGCTGTCCGAGCGGCTACATGATGCCTCTCCAGGGTGGCAGTTCCTTACACTGTGCCGGGCTCCTCCCAGAGCTTGCATCACAGGAGAACCAGGTGGAAGCTGCAGGGCCTATCCTCATCCAGCCCCGAGACTCCTGCGGTAGCACTTCCCACACATTCTCCTGGGTACCAGGGAGTCAGAGCCCAGCCTGAATCAAGGGGAGAGGAAGTAGACACCACCTCTGCTAGGAAAAGTATCAAAGAACAAAACCATGTTGAAACTATACTCAACTACATTTTCACCTGGAGTGGGGGTGGGTGGGTAGAGAAGGAACAGATACTCATAAAGGGCAGACTATGAGGCAGGCATTAGGCCAGGTGCTTTATATACGTTAGCCTGCAACTCCCCGAAATAGGTATCACAGCCCCCGTATTACAGCCAGGAATCGGAGGCAGAGAGCGATGAAGGAGCTGCCCAGACCACAGCGGTGGTCAGGGGCGGATTCTGGTGCCAAAGCCAGATCTGCCTGATACGCATCCTTTTAGACTAGTTGATGCTCCTGGGGATGCAGCAAAGGGAAGCAGCACATTGGGAGGCAAATCAGAGTTCTCTGGCTGAAACCTCTGTGTTCTCTATGACGGTGCTTATTCAACTCTACCATGCACGTGCATCACCTGGGCATCCGGTTGAGACGCGATTCTGATTCAGCAGGTCTGGGGTGAGCCTGAGATTCTGCATCTAAGAAGCTCCCAGGGGTTGCTGAAGCTGGCCTGTGGCCTGCACCTTGGGAAGCGAGGCTCTGTGGTACAAAAGGGGTTCGTTGCCCAGACAGGGCCCGTGACCCAAGAAAAGCATGTCTCCTTCCCGAGGGGCCTGATAAACTTAGCTCTCTGTGGGCAGTTAGACCCTAAGGATAGAAGTCTGGGGTGGGTGGCAGGGGGTGGAGGAAAGCTGTTGGATTCCTTGGCAGTCTGCCGCTTCCCACCAGTAGGAATGGGGAGGAGTGAGAAATTGCCATTTTCCTCTGCAAGTCTTTCATTCCATCACTTTGGTCTTCCTGGAGTTGTGTGTAAAAATATAGATAATTGCAAAAAGCTGGACCACTGCAATTGTGTGTGATTCTGGCACAATAAGGCTGAGAGGCATAACTGAGTTCAGAAAAAAGACTAAGTCATAAATCTAAAGGGAAAGCAAACCAATTATTCCAAGTGACTCAATGGGATAACACTGACTTATCTCACAGCAGCCTCGGCTTAACTAATTAACTGCAAAGACTATTGCATTTATAACTGGAAAAGCTGACAAATTAAAGCTTCAGTATGTCCTTATTGGATGTAGCAACATGAAATTGCAGGTGCCGCCACTGCTACATCCAGTCAGCCAATTCTCAGCGTGAGGCTGTACAAGTTGTTCAGGACCTCTAGGCGGCGCTGCAGCATCTTTATTTACAAAACCAGGATTTAAAACTGGAATCAACCGAAAGAAACCTGTTAGTTCAGTGGTTCTCAAAGGCACTGAATCGAATTCTGGAGGCTGGACCCTGGGAATTAGTATTTTAAGTAACTCTTCCCAGATGATTTTTCTACACTGCCCGTTGATGTGCTGGCATGAGCTGGCATTAAAAACAATTAAACCCATTACTGAAAAATAAGGAAACTGAGGCTGAGATTTATTCAGTTTGCAGGGACCATACAAGGAGCCAGGAATCCCGCCGCTTGTTTCAACGGCTTTGCTACCAAATCACGGAAAACAAGAAGTGAGAGAATTTTAAACACGTTTAATTGTCAAAGCATCAAAGGATTGTTAAACCTCTAAAGTGTGTCCCGA
The DNA here is from genome assembly GCF_963924675.1 of Phocoena phocoena. Lineage (NCBI taxonomy): Eukaryota > Metazoa > Chordata > Mammalia > Artiodactyla > Phocoenidae > Phocoena > Phocoena phocoena. Next base: position 51,349,642 of record NC_089233.1, on the reverse strand, counting down.
AATCGAAGATGCACCATGGAAGAAAAGGTAAGGGCTATCAAAAGAAATTATGCAACTTTTAACCTTCAATTGAGCTAATATTAATATAATGAAAAATAAGCCTTTTGTTAAGTATACAAAAATGGGTAGGCTTGTAATGTGGCCCCAGAACCAGTAGATGGCAGCATACCCTTAGGAATGCACAATGCTTGGGCCCATCTAGAGTAAAGCTGTATGCAATACAGTAAATACAACTTTTAACAGATGAGCTAAATGTCTAACGTGTAAAGTTTAAATTTACGTTATGTATACGGATAAAAAAACATCAGGAACTTCCCCAATTTTATTAGCCTACTACATTATAATCTGAAGAAACAGCTCTACCCCATGTGGCTGCAGTACTTTCTATGTTAAGATCTCCCGCCAGGTGTTATTGCTGGGGCATATGTTAATACATATGACAAACTATTATGAGCTGGAGCGTATTAATTCAATCATCAAATATTTATTGAGCACCTGCCCGGTGGCAGGCACAGTTCTATAAGTAGAATGTACAAGCAAATTAAAGAAAGCCTAGATGAATATTTCATAACATAGCATATGTTTCAGGACTAAGGTTTTGAGAGGAGGTAAGGAAGGTAGACTCTATTCTTAATTGTTTTACTCTTGGTGGACCAGAGAGGAAAAGAGAAGAAAAAATTTTGGGAAAAAAAAAAAAAGCATGGCTATATCCAATCTTAGGGAACTTAGATATCCTCCAGGATTTGTAAAGATATAATTGAAAAGCAATTCCATTCTTTCCTGACTTCTCCTTGAACAAAGGGCACACTTCTCAAACCTCCTCCCCACTCCCTTTCCACTCCTCCCAATACCCTTCCCCCTCCTGGGTGTCCTTAGCCTCTCGGACACCAAGTTTCCCAACAAATGTCTCTATTCCAGTCCTTCCTGGCCTTTACTGCTGCCCCATCTGCTGTGTCCAGCTCCCTCCTATGTGTGTAGTTGGGCCAATACTTTCCAAGGTAGCCCCATCCACTGCCAGAGAACGCACACTGCTTCCAAAACCTGCTCTACTCAGTGTGCAGCTCTGAGGCCTCTCTGTGCTTGCTCTACTTTGCTCTGCCTGTGTTTCCTTCCAGGGGATTCCTAGAGGATCCTGAATTCCCCTCCTGTGGGGCAGCCACTCAGTGATTGAAGAAAACCATCCTGCACCTTCCTCCCCAGAGTCTTTGACCAGGGATTACCAGTGTTCTCAACCATCTGCCAAACTGTCTCTGCCCTAGACTCCCCATCATCTTGGCCACCTTTGTTTGTATGCACTGGTTAAACACTGTCCAAAGATGAAATGGAATGAATAGGACACCTTTAGAGTGAACCTAACAGGGCAGGAGGTTTGTTGTGAAAACTAGGTGGGCATGGAGAGCAGAAATGTGAGAAGAACACACTGCCGTTCCATCACAGCCCTCTGGAGTTCTAGCTCTGCACCACATCTATAATTATTTCCCCTCTGGAGTAAACATTCCTGGAAGGACTCTTGCCTGAGTTATCCACTGCTGCATCCCCAGCATGCAGCATGGAGCAGGCTTTTGCTGAAACAAAGTAACCTGAAATGGAAGAATGGGAATTTGCATTCAGGTCTCTTTGGAAGGAACACAGAAGGCAGAAAGGAGGAGGATTCTGGAACCACGATGACCCAAACATCGCTCCTTCCCTCTCCATGTTCAATTCCAGTCTGTCTAGTTCTCTCCACCAAATGGCTTCCGAGGCCAATGGGCAGCTGGACATTAGCAAGGCCTGGGTACTGAGGACGTCTCAACAGAGGAACTGGTGGGCTGGATAGAAATGTAAAATAATTTCATCAAAATTTAAAAGTTTGGGAGGTGTTTGAGAAATAAAAGCATCCGTATTGAGTGGATAACGGGAAGGAGGGGAGCAGAAGAAAATTCTCTAAACATCTTATGAGAACACAGGGTAGGGAGGAAATATAGTATCTTTTGAGGGGACACAGTGCATCTCATTGAGGGAATTAGTTGGGGTTTTGTTTACAAAATATAGTAAGGAAGGAGGAATCTGATCCCAAGAGCAGAGAAAGGGGAGAGATATCCATTGATGGAATGGAAAAGTGGAGCCTCCAAGTTAATGAATGAAAAGCAATGAAGAAAATTAGCAAAGAAATAAGGAAAAGAATAAAATAATAATATACATTAAATGAAACACTAATATGGCAGAAAGAAAATCAAGCATATGAGTCATGGTACTGAAATATAAATGTACTGAATTCTTCTAATAAATGACAGACTGAGTGAAGATAAAATGTCATAAAACCAAATACCTAAATGCTACGTGCAAAAATATGTTAACACACACAAAAATACAGTATTAGTTAAGGATATATCAGATAAGCATAAACAAAAAGAAATCAGGTTTGGAAATGTACATATCAGACAGGGGGGCATTTAAAATTAAATGCACTGAACAAACTTACTAATGAAAAAGGTTTTGCAACACAACTGAGAAGACTGGAAAACCAGTAGGAAAATTGGCAAACGATCTGAAAAAAGGCAGTTCACAGAAGGAGTGGTCCAACAGTTAACAGTGATATGAAGAGATAATCAAACATATTAGCAATTAGAGAGAGGAAATGAAAACCACAATGACACTTTCCTTAGAGCTGAAAATATTAGAAAGGTTTATCACTGTCATGCTAAGGCATGATGAGGGTGTAAGGAGATGAGCACTCCTGTGCTTTACTGGCTGGGGTGCAGTGGTGTCGCTGTTCTGGATCGCCATCCGGTGGTGCCACTAAATTTAAGTGTACATATGCCCATGACCAGCAATCCCACTCCAGAGTGACAGTATGCCCCGAAGTCAAAAAAAAGTTTAACTCAACGCTGCATCTGAAGTCCAGCATCAGAGAATAAAATGTTACAAGAAAAGTATATTAAAAATCACAATCCTAGAGAGAGACTTAAATATACCTCTCTCGGAATTTGGCAGAAATAGAGAATTTTGCTATAAAAAGAAATAAGGCAAAGGAGAATTGTGTCGGGAAATTCAAATCTGGTCCGATTCTATAAACATTTTAGCCTCTGCTAGTTATCTCACATCTCAGCAAGCACTGCACCATGCCCAGCTTGATGAACAAACGAAATGCTGAAAACCTACTAAAGGTATCTATGCAGTGAACAAATCAGAAATCAAGAGATCTTGAATGCTTGGAAGGTGCTTACAGGAAGGTTTTTCATGCAATGCCCAGGATTGGGCTAACCTTCATCATTGCTTTTCATTCATTCATTAACTTGGAGGTCCCACTTTTCCATTCCAACAATGGATTCTCTCTCCCCTTTCTCTGCTCTTAGGATCAGATTTCTCCTTCCTTACTATATTTTGAAAACAAAATCCCAACTAATTCCCCCAATGAGATGCACTGTGTCCCCCCAAAAGATGCTATATTTCCTTCCTACCCTGTGCTCTCATAAGACATGTAGAAAACGTTCATCTTTTCCCCTCCTTCCCCTTCTCCACTTACAGAGATAATGCAAGCAGAGTTTCTTCCAACTCATCTGTGCTCATGATAATTGAGGGTTCTGGTTTCTCTGCACAGCCCTGCCTTGTAATATGCTATTAATGCCAGTATACCCTCAGCAACTACCATCTGTCTTAAACGCAGTTTTTGAGTTCCACCTCTACCATGTGATGGTTGTGTGGCCTGTGAGAAGCGCCTGTGTGCTCTGAGCCTAGATTTCCCATCTGTAAAATAAGGTTGACATACCGACCCTCACTTAGTAGGGCTCAGACGAGGTCATATCTATCTATTCAAATGTGTTAGTACAATTAACCCCAGCCCTGCTCCCCAGAGGGAGTTCACATCCCTCCCAGAGAAAACCACGTTGAGAATCTATTACCAGCAGACTTGGAAGCAAGAAATACAAGTACGCAATATTCACACTGGTTTGTAGACACTGAACTTTATAACTGGGCACAAAAGAGCTGTGGGCTTTTTCCATGTACAGGGAGACTTTCATGAAGGTTTTAAAAAGTATTATTACTACTGTCCCCACGCCCATCACCACCTCCACCAACCACCTCTATTATTATGCCCACCATCACCACCTTTATTCTTTTTCTTTCTTTCTTCTTTGACTTGACTCACATAATAACCTTAAAAGGCAGGAAGATGTAGTTTGGAGCTGAGGGAATGTTAACCGAGCACAGGGCAGGGATCCATCCTTAACTGAAGACATAACTCCCACCCTGAACTGTTGTCTATAAAGCTGTGCCAAGGAGAGAAGCGAAAAGCTGAGTAGCAAATCGCTGTCTTTCCTTGAGCCAAGCTCACCAACGGGGTAGGAATAGTGCTGCGCCCAAGTTTTTGGTGTGAAGCTACCAAAAATCAGAGTTTTGGGAATGTGACCATTTTTGTTAAACTTGCCTGCATTGTTTTCTGTGTTCTAGGTTAATTTCTCTCTGGCTGTTGCTAATTTACAAAGTCTTGTCAACTCCTTGGCTTTATTTTTAGTCATTAACTTGGAAATGTGAAGCATGGCCGATGGGTTACAAAATTGCTTCCTGTTTTAGGCTTATTGTTCCTAAAGCCAAGTCACTGACGAAACCACCAGGATCATAGGATCTAGAAGACAGAAAATCATAGCATTCACGATTGCAGGTGCTACCAGCTAATTAGACTAACTGGGCTCTGAAACTGCAAGGTGAGAATGTAAACAAGCCAAATAACTATAGTAGGTAGTAACTGTGCCCTCAAATATTCCACTTTTTTAATCAAAGAACATAACTTCTTATCTTTTTGAAGATAATGAACTTATCAATAAAAAATAAACTAGTAATCAACATAAATTTCCAACAATACGAGGGTTTTCAAATCTTGACACATTTGTCCTAATTTGGCCACTAAAAATAATATTGCAGAAAATATAACAATACGTTAGGTTCACGGTTCCCAAACTGTATATCCAAGTGCCCCAGAGGACTACTGTGAACTCTCATGAGTGTGGTAGGATATTTTAAAGTTTTGAAGGAGACAGCAATGTCTAGCCTTTTTAAAAAACAATTCTGAAGTTGACAAGAATTTTTATTATAACATTTCTTATTTGTGCATGATTCTATCAACAAATATATTTTTCACCCTTCATCTAAATACTGTATATATGACATGACACCTTGTAAATCACCAGCTCAAGGTAGTTCAAGGTTCTACACTCAATTGCACTACATGCCTGTTGATGACATCACTGAATGTAAAGATGTGCGTTTGGCAGTTGTCACGATAAAAAAAGCAGGCTTTGTGAAAATCAGTGGAACAGGAAACGAGTGTGAGGTATTGAGGGATCCAACCTGCTTCCGAGGCTGAAGAAGAAGTGCAGTGCTCAGCAGATGTGCACGTTTTCATCAGTGTTTCTTTCAGAATGACATAAAATATCTTAATTTTGTGTACTATTTGTTAGGACATAAATATTTAAGTTGTTTGGATTGAACTATGTATTTATCAATAATAAATAAAATGATTAACTATTTCTTTTTGCCTAGGGGGTGCTGTGACAAAATTACTGAGATACCAGATTCACTGGCGCTGTGAACTGAGAAAGTCTGGGAATTGCTGCATTAGGTAAAAAAGATGAAATAAAAACAGCATCAACATTGTAATCAATCTTGCTTTTCCCAAGTGTGTGTGTGTGTGTGTGTGTGTGTGTGTGTCTGTGTGTGTGTGTGTGTGTGTGTGTGTGTATGTTTTTTCAACCGATGGAAGAAAATACATCAAAATTCAACAGTGGAGATGCGGTAGGTCTTTCTTCTCCATAGTTTTCTATATTTACTAACCTGTTTGTGATGAATAAGTGTTATATGCTAAAACAATGAAAGGTTATTAAAAGTGACTCCCTATGGGAGCATATTTGCTTCTCTGAATAAAAATAGCTGCTAAACATAACAGAGAGTTTCATTTTTTTTTTTTTTTTGCGGTACGCGGGCCTCTCACAGCTGTGGCCTCTCCCGCCGCGGAGCACAGGCTCCGGACGCGCAGGCTCAGCGGCCACGGCTCACAGGCCCAGCCGCTCCGCGGCATGTGGGATCCTCCCGGACCGGGGCACGAACCCGCGTCCCCTGCATCGACAGGCGGACTCTCAACCACTGCGCCACCAGGGAAGCCCGAGAGTTTCATTTTTGAAGATTTTATTGCACTCCGCTAACTTCTCCAGCTTCCTGCTCCAAAAATGCGGCATCTGGCTTTAGGACACAGGTTTTGAAGAAACCTGTTTCTATGTGTACCTCTTCTTTTGTGCTTTTTTTTTTGTTTTAAAAAAAGAAAACCAAAACACCCATTTCCCACCCCTGCAGCCCTCAGACAGTGAACATGGCTTGGAGTTTCCCGTGGATGGGGCTTCTCACCCCAACGGCTGGCAGATCTAAGGAGATGCTGCAACTGACAGGGCAGGGAGGCGGGGCCTGCTGATGTCACAGATGCTCTGTGGGGACCGTCATTTCTCTGGCTCCTGCTTCATGGTGGAAGGAATGGCCTGCAGCATGCTGCAGGTCTGAGGTGGAAGATGTCACTGGGAGTCTGCCCTGAGGAAATTCACATGTGAAAGTACTCCTGAGTGAAAGAGGTCTAGGGTGTTTTGCTGTTAAAATTGATGAACTCCTGAGAACTCACATTTTATAAAACTACAGGGTTATCTATACCACTGAGACATACGCATGTGGTCCTTGATTTATTGATTGTGAGAGGAAACAAAGTCAAAATATTTTTCTCCTACAAACTTATGGTTACCAAAGAGGAAAGGTAGGGGTGAGGGATAAATTAGGAGTTTGGGGTTAACATATACACACTACTATATATAAAATAGATCATCAACAAGGACCTACTGTATAGCACAGGGAACTCTACTCAGTATTCTGTAATAACCTACATGGGAAAAGAATCTGAAAAAGAATGGATATATGTATCTGTATACCTGAATCACTTTGCTGTACACCTGAAACTAACACAACTTTGTACATCAATTATAGTCCAATGTAAAATAAAAGTTAAAAATTAAAGAAAATACAAAATTTTCTCTTAAAAAAGCAATTTTCATTATACTTTGTACTTGAGATATTTGGGTTTGTTTCCTTTTTAAATGTATTGACCACTAATATTTTAAATGTATTTGACTGTTCAGCCCTTACACCAGCCCTATGAGGCAGTACTGCTATATCTGCTTTTAACAGATGAGGAAACTGAGGCACACAGGGGGCGAGTAACTTGCACAAGGTCAAACATCTAGAATGAGCAGGACCAAGATTTGGGCCTTCTCTTGGATAGTCTGACTCTAGAGGGCTCTTAAGCAAGACATTGTTACTGCCTCTTTGTAAATTTATGTTCTTATCTAAGGGGTATCCTTTCATTAGGAATGAATAGAAGACTACACTCTTTCAAAATACAAAGATCACACCTTCCCTGCATTTTCTAGGAATTCATTCCACTCTCAAAGTTTTCATAACAAAGTGTTTATATAATCTATTGTTATATATTCTATTAAGTGTTAGATAGTCTATTTTGTCTTTATATTGATAAATCTATCTCCCCCACTAGACTGTGTGCCTGTAGAGGGGGGACCATGCATTGTCTTCCTCCAGAGCTTCACTGCTGAGAACACAGTAGGCCCACAAAACACATTTGCTGAAGATGTGAAAGCCGGTGTTATACTGCTAGCAGCTGCACCGGTGCTGTGCCTTTAAGTCCTCAGCCCACTTTAGGAGGCCACCTGCAGCCATTCCTTTCCACCCTGAGGGCTACCCAAGTCTCTTTACCTGAAGGCGTCCTCTGGCGCTGGGGAATGCTTGGCCAAATATGGGGAGGCTGGATTTTGCCAGGAATTAGCTCCCAGGAGCAGTCGACAACCAGGGAGAGACTGGAGTTGGTGGACATATGGCCCAGTTTCCTCGCTTCCTGCAGGGACAGTTCTGAGCTGCGTCCTGCAAAGTCACATTCTCAGCGGGACTGAGACCCAGTTGCACAGCAGCTACCTGCTCACTAACACACCTTCTCTTGGCTTCTCTTCCTTTCTGGTCTCAGTACTCTTCCCTCAAAGCCACAAGGCAATGGATTCTGCCAACAGCCTAGATGGATTCTGAAGTGATTCTTCCTCATTTGAGCCCCTGGATAGGAAAGCAGTTGGGAGGGCTGCTCACTGCACACCCTGATCTCTGCTTTGTGAGATCCTGAGCAGAGGATCCAGCTAATAAGCTGTGCCCAACTCCTGACCAACAGTGAGGATAGTAATATATATGTGCTGTTGGAAGCTATTAAGTTTATGATAACTTACTACAATAGAAAGTACAACACAGTAGTAGCAATAGAAAACTAATACAGATTTTGGTGCCTGGAAGTGGGGTGCTGCTGTAACAAATACCTACAAACCTGAGTATTTAGTTTGCTAGGGCTGTCATAACAAAGTACCACAGACTGGTACTGGTACATTTCTTAACCAACAGAAATTCATTTCCCACAATTCTGGAGGCTGGAAGTCTGAGGTCAAGGTATCTACAGGGATGCTTCTCCTAAGGCTGCTTTCCTTGGCTTGCAGACAGCCTTTTCTCTGTGTTCCTGTGCATCCCTGGCACCTCTTCCCTCTTCTTATAAGGACACCAGCTGTACTGGATTAGGGCCCCATCCTTATGACCTCATTCAACCTTAATTACCTCCCTTAAAACCCTATTACCATGTAAAATCACATGTGGCTTTTGGCGGGGATTCAATACATAACAACACAGGGGTTCTGCAACCAGAAGTGGGTGGAGGCTAGAGGGATGTTGAGGAACAGGTAGAGAGAGTCTAACTTGCCATGAGCAGCCTCTTACTAGAAATCTGGACTTTGAGGATGCAGATGGTGAGGGCACAGAAACAAATGAGGAACGTGTTACTGGAAACCGGAGGAAGGGGGATCCTTGCTATGTACCAGCAGAAAGTTTAGAAAAATTGCCTTCTGGAGTTATGTGGAAAGCAGATGCTGTAAGTGATAAATTTCGTGACATATCTACAGAGGTTTCCAAGAAAAGCGTGGTCACTGCTTCCTGGTTTCTTCTTTCTGTTTGCAGTAAAATGTAAGAGGAAAGAGATTCATTGAAGGAAGAACTTTTTTTAAAAAAGGGAACCAGAATCTCATGACTTAAAAAATTCTGAGCCTCTCTACATGGCAAAGGTGAGAAAATGAAGACATGCACTCAGGAAAGCTTGCTTGAGAATAAAGGCTGAGGGTGTGACAGTACAACCAACTCTCAGTTAAAAATTCAAGAAAGGGACTTCCCTGGAGGTCCAGTGGTTAAGACTTCATCTTCCAATGCAGGGGATGCAGTTTCGATCCCTGGTTGGGGAGCTAAGATCCCACATGCCTCGTGGCCAAAAAACCAAAAAACAGAAGCAATATTGCAACAAATTCAATAAAGACTTAAAAAATGGTCCACATCAAAAAAACAAAAACAAAAAACCCAAGAAAGACCCAAGGTCAGGGTATGCAGTCACATAAAAGGCCTTTTGAAGAAATTAAGGGTGTGCCCCACAGACCTTCTCAATCAAACCAGAAAACTAGGAAGCTTAAAGGCACTGCCCCTCAGCCATCTCAGGTGAGGCCGAGGTTCGGAAGGGTTCATCTTAACAATATCTGTGGATATTGAGCCGTTGCCTCATGGAGGGCACCACAGTGATAACCACACAATGTCTACGAAGTTCTTGAGAAATTGTTTCAATACAAGTACTGCCAACTTGGACAGCAAGGGACCAAGATATTACGTCAGGAGGCTTTCAGAGCCCCCCTTCCCCAATTCCACCGGCAATAGAAAGCAGGCTGATAAAACTACTTGGCTGCAAACACAGGCTACTTTTCATGGGAAAGAAGGGCAGAAACAGTACCCTGAGAGCAGGGCTTGAGCCACAGAGGATTATCCCCAAGTTTGAAACCTAACCAGTGAACTCTCAACATTTCCCAGGCTGGATTTCACAGCAGCTTTGGACTGGTGACTCCTTTTTACCTTCCGTTTCTCCTGTTTTGAACCAGAATGTCTACAGTGATTATCCGATGCCTGCCCCACCATCGTGTGTTGGGAGGGCTGGGGGTTCACAGTTCCACAGAGGGAGGGCAATGGTGCCCCAGCAGTTCTGCCCACACCTGGCCCCCACTGAACTTGAGGTGATGCTCTAACAAGATGAGATGGGAAACTTGGGCTGGCATAAATACATTTTGCATGTGGGAGGGACAGTGAGAACCAGAGTGGACAGGCCCTAGGGTGGCTCGTCAATGATTCTGGTCTCCTGGTGCTCGTGTCTTTGTGTGATCCCCTCTCCGTGAGCCTGGGTAGGACCTGTGCCTTGCTTCTAACCAATAGAACATGGCAGAGGTGGTAGGATGCCACATCCACACTTGTGGGCTATGTTATATGGCAAAGGTCATGGGATGTCACCTGTCCCATGGTTACGTTACATGATATGACAACAGTGATGGGACATCACTTCATGATTAATTTATGACATATACATAAAACTCCAAGCAGGTAGCTCTTGCTCTCCTGCTGGCTGTGAGGAAGCAAAGTGCCATCAGTTCTCCAAAGCAAGGAGGCGAGTTCTGCCAACATCCTAAATGAGCTTGGAAGTGGATTCTTCCCCAGTCAAGCCTCCGGATGGCAATGAAGTCCAGCTGACCCCTGACCACAGCCTTGCGAGAGCTTGAGCAGAGAACCCAGACTCCACACTCACAGAAACTGAGATAATAAATGTGTGTTCCTGTAAGCCATGATGAGTGTGGTAATTTATTATGCAGCAATAGAAAACAAATACAAAGACTCTCAACAGGCAATGGATTGTGTGAGTACAGCAAACTCTTAGATTACTGCCATCCTGGGTACAGCTTTTGCATTGCAATTTTCACCTTATAGGTAATAGTAGTAGCATCCAATCAGTTGGATGGTGATGTGCAGCTTGGAAATGATCAAAGCATTGATGAAGTTCTTTATTACTAGCTTAGAGTCGATGATTTAATGCTTATATTTAAAATTATATGACAAAACGATTAAAAACTATAGGATTTGACAGTGCCCCCCAAGAAGCCTACAGCTGCCATCTTAGTGCCCCAATTTCTTTGAGATGCTAAATAAAAGATAAAATTAAATCTTTCAAGTTTCAAGCATGTATGGGAGCCACAGGGAGCCACATTCTTTTGCCTTTGGATTTAGAAGGACTATTTTCAGTTAGGTCACCCCTGCCAGGAGAGAAGAGCTGGGGCAAATAATGCATCCCTGAGAACATCATCTCTGTATATAGAATTTCCCAGTTATCAAAGCACAAACATCCTCACTGGAGGAGTTCAGCTGTCAGAAGTTCAGAGCAGGCCACTCAATGGGAAACCAACACGAGTCTGGAGCAATGCCTGTGATCTGAGGGTTCGTGTTTGACCTCAGATATGATCGGCTCAGGGAGTAGCGAGGCCACCATGGACAGAAAGGGAGCAGCAGGCATGTGAATGCTTAGTCGTTTGCATCTTGGTGCCTGTATTCTGTTGCTGTGTGGGATCTGTCCATCTCCTCCCTGGAGCTACAGTCAGAGACCACAGTCACCGCAGGAATGCTGGGCCAGGGATTTTAGGCTGAGAGGAGGCACTCGGAAACAGACCTAACCATCAATTAGTCATAAATTACTTTCCAATACAACTGATGATTGACAATTGCTTTAAAATGGTACATTCTATTTATGTTTACCTTTAGGGCTAGGCAGATACCAAACTCTTGAGAGGAGGTGGCTAAGAGCATTTGTTCATGGGGCCTTAGTGGTCCACTTTTCATTGAAAACCTAGGATCCTCCACATTGTAGGATCATGGAACATGAAAGTCTAGCTGTTTTCTACTTGTCCCATGAGCTGCAGGTGTGAGATACAGTCATTTTTGAGTATAGAAATGTCACATGGGTGCCGGGATGAGCCAGCTGAGAGCCCAGATGAGGTGTGTGGTTAGTATCCTGCTCTCTTCAAAATGGAAGAAGGGGTGAGTACCTGCAGGGGTCAATCTCCTGTGATGATTCCTTCTGCCCTGAAAACATCAGTCTTTGTTTTTTGGAGTAACAACTAGGCTATATGAGCTTAAGGCTGCTCCAACTGAAAGGAAGTAGCTTAAGTGAAACACTGCAGCAAAAGAAGAAAGATGGTACGTATAAGTTGTGGATGTCAATTTTTACTTTTTTTTTTTTTTTTACTTTTGGAGGTGGCTGTGTGTGGGAGGGTGGAGTGGAGGTGGGGGTCATGGTGGGCATGGGGCATACCAAATACTAACCCCATTTATACAATGGAAAATGGTTTTCAGAAGTTTCCAGATTTGGTTGGATCATAGAAATGAAGATAGATAATAAATCTAGCTTTGGGTTTGGCCTTATCCACTCCTTTGGGACAAAGCTTACCTTGCCCAAATCTTCTGAATTTAGGCAAGTGAGAGAATTTGGGGTCAGTGTAATGTTTTTCTTCCACAGTCTCTGTGGCAGTGGGAAGGTTGAGAAGGCATATTGAAAACGGAAGAAGAGGTTTCAGAAAGTAATGGGCACCAAGGGAGTGTGAGAGGCCAAGTCTGTTGTCCTCACTGGTTTAATAGTGCAGAAATATTAGAACTTTAGCAAAGGTTAATCACCTGTCCTCTCAGTGAGCACTTTGGTTCCAGTCAACTTAACAGACACTGCTGTAGGTGTTTCCAAGTGGTGTGTTTTTGTTGAGAGGTTTTAGAATAGAGGTAACCTGCCCCCAAAGTTTCATTTCATAATTACCTTTTCTTTTTTTAAAAAATTAACAATCTTTACAACACATGTTATTTCTTCTGTAAGAGGTCTGTGTTTTTCTTAAATGTCTTTTGACAGTCATAGAGTCAGTCGGAAGGACTCCCGAAGTCTCAACTATTCATACCCATTTAATTAATATGCCCCTAAAACCTGCAGGATTGCATATCAAATCAATATCACTGGCACACTTAAAAATTGGATCTGACCTTTAAATGAATCGATTTATTTTGTAATAGAACAATTTCTTGATCTGAGACCTGTGTCCTTCACGGATGAGGGTTTAACCAATAGCACCCCCTGACCATGGTTTACAAAGCCCCACACCATCCAGTCCCTCTTTCCCTTGTGTCTGAACACATCTCCCACCTCCTCTCCCCGCCCACTCTGCTACAGCCACAAAGGCTAACTCGCCACGCTTGTTCCCACCCCAAGGTCTTTAAATTAGTTCTTCCTTCCTTCCACCTGTGAATTTCTACCCTTCCTGGGCCTTCTCCTTCTTGGCTCCCTCATCCCCTTCATGGAAGGACAATCCTCAAGGACTACAAATGGCTGCACCCTTAGTTACTTTATAGTATGATGATATTTTCTTTTCTTCGTCACATTTATTGCTACTGTAGCTGTGTTGTTTGCTTATTTAAATGATCACTGTCCATCTTCCCATGAGAATTCCAGCTCCCCAGGACAGAGACCTGGCATTTCCTGTTCACATGGACAACCCCTTCACCTAGCACAATGCCTGGCATGGAGTGAGCCTCCAATAAATATTAGTTGCATGAATGAGTGAAATTAATGTAAAAATTTCTGCATCCTGGGAGTTTTAAAGATACAGATCTCAGAAGTGGCTCTGAGTTAACAAGTTTTGGCAACCCTGGGTACATAGGAGGACATAAACTCTGAGAAAATAACAGTAACAATACCACCACTACCATCATTCCCAACAATGACAACAAAAACAACATTACGTTCTACTTACTGAGTACCTAAAAGCTTGTCTGAGGTGGTATCTTTTATCTTTTAGGTTTGGTAAGACTTTAATAAGCATAGGAAGGTTTAAAAATAAGTATTGCTGTATAACCTGAGAAATTACAAAATATATATTAAAATAATGAGGAAAGGAAGCAAAACCACAATACCAATATTTTTGTAAGAGGTTAAGTGTAGGTATAACAACATATCTTACAGCCATTATGATGACGATTATGATATTTTATGTGTCTTTACTGTTTTTGTTTGCATGCATTTACTTTTTTGCATTTATGGTTGAAGCAGCCAGGAAAACTTGATACATTCCACCTATGATGTTCTTGAAATATTTAGGAGATTTTGACTAATGTTTAAACGGATAATTTGATCAATGGAATTAATTTAATAGTAGGTACTGGTATTTTTCTGAAATATTACTTAATAGATCCATAATTTTATCACGTTATTAAACTAAGTACAGATAGTAGAATGTATTCTCCACACACCAAACCTCCTTATACAGTTAGGATCTGGCCATTCAAGCTTGCAAGAGAAATACCAGCACCCTCATTTTAGAGACAAGGAAACTTCTGTTCAAAGTAGCAGGTAGATGACTCATCTAAAGCTACGCAGTTTGTAACTGGCATCTTGGACTTAGATGCCAGTGTGCCCACTCCTTGGGCCTCCTCTTCCCATTTCTAAATGCTTAGATGGGTGAACGTCAGGGCATTGAACTTAGTGCTCTAAGACGTTTCCACACTCAACATTATATTTTAGTGGAAACAGATCTAAAAGAAGGGGTAGATCAAACCACATGGACTTAAGAGGGTAAGAAAATCACGGGGGATCCATGAGCTTTAAGAGGGGACCCAGTGGACAATATCAGGATGAAAATAAAATGACAGAAACCACTCAGCCCAGCTGGAGGTCAATGTGAGGCTCCCGTGTTACAAGTCACGAAACAGGGACAGGTGCCAGAAAAGTCACGATGAGGCAGCTCTCGGAATTGCTGGAAGTTTCATTCAGTTAAGAGCCTGACAACCATCTGATACACAGTTTGAACTCCTTGATGACAACTCTCAGAAGGTGGAGGTGGCCCTAAAAGAAATAGCCCCTCTAGACTGGATGCTGACCAATGAGGAGAAGCACATCAGTGATGCGGAAATGAGAAGGAACCTTGTGAGAAATTGTTACCTTGGGTCAAAGGGAGATCATGCCAGAAAATATCAGAGAGTTGTCCTGTGTTCTAGGAAGGCAATTTTCAAAAAACATTCTAGGAGAGTGTGAATCCCATGGAGATAGGGCTAAGAAGGATGATGTGGCTCTGGAAACCTAAATCCTGAATGCAAAGTTGTGAATCACAAAAAGGGAGAAAATATAGAGAATTACAAAGTAATTAGACACTTCAACATAAACTATGACATGGGAGAAAACAAAACAATGGTACAAGTCTTCAAGAATGGGGAGGCTGGACCTGAGGATTTACCTCTCCTGATTTTACTTGTTTGTGTGAGTAGAGTGGTTTTTAATGCAATGGTCAGGAGCAGATGAGGAAGAGGGAAGCTCAGCTTTGGAAGATTATGAACTACCAGAGACCATGGAGAGGACACAGACCCAGGCAGAGCCAGTGTGCTTTGCTAGACTCTGTGACTCTTCAAACTTGAAAGGATAAAAAGAAGATTGTTAGAAAGGATTTGAAGGCTACATTAGAAAAGGGGATGGTAAGGATGGGGGCATTTTACTTTATTATTTTTAAAATAATTTATTTAATTATTTCTTAATAAACAAAAAAGTTTATTTTTTACGTATTTCAAGATTAAATCTGAACTTCATAAATTATCAATAAAAAATCTTAAAACTTCAGCTATTATGTTTAACCCAAAGAGTTTTTAAAAATTGGATCTGACCTTTAAATGAATCCACTTAGGTTTTTTTTTTATTGGAGTATAGGTTGAAGTTATTTTAAAATCAGCTCCCAAACCTTTGGTACAGATACCGAATGTCTATTTCTAGGAAGAGTTCTTTTTCTTAAACATCTTTATTGGAGTATAGTTGCCTTACAATGTTGTGTTAGTTTCAAGTGTGCAGGAAAGTGATTCAGTTATACATACAGATATATATTCTTTCTCAGATTCTTTTCCCTTTATAGGTTATTACAAAATATTGAGTATAGTTGCCTGTGCTATAGAGTAGGTCCTTGTTGTTTATTTTATAAACAGTAGTTTGTATATGTTAATCCCAAACTCCTAATTTATCCCTAACCCCCCTTTCCCCTTTGGTAACCACAAGTTTCTTTTCTAGGTCTATGGGTCTATTTCTGTTTTGTAAATAAGTTCACTTCTATCATTTTTTTTAGATTCCATATATAAGTGATGTCATATGATATTTGCCTTTCTCTGTATGACTTACTTCATTTAGTATGATAATCTCTAGGTCCATCTATGTTGCTGAAAATGGCATTATTTCATTCTTTTTATGGCTGAGTAGTCTTCCATTATATCTATGTACCATATCTTCTTTACCCATTAATCTGTCAATGAACATTTAGGTTGCTGCCATGTCTTGGCTATTGTAAATAGTGCTGCAATGAACACTGGGGTTCATGTATCTTTTTGAATTATGGTTTTCTCTGGATATATGCCCAGAAGTAGGATTATTATGGTAGCTCTATTTTTAGTTTTTTAAGGAATCTACATATTGGCTGTATTAATTTACATTCCCACCAACAGTATAGGACAGTTCCTTTTTCTAGGACGGAGGCATTTTAAATGACTTCAAAACCAGAGAAGTCAAGTTCTTGGAGAAATTATGTTCTATGACACTAAAAGGGATGAAGTATTGCATTCAATAATCTGTGAGACGGCTGTTTATCCCAGAAGATCACTAGCCAACTGGAGAAAACTACTCTCTATTTTCAATTAAAACAATGACAACAAAAAGAATAAGAAGAAAAGAAAACACAAAAAAACCCTGGGTAGTATGTGAGGAGCGAGTTGTAGAAGCCACAGATAATCAAATTTGATGTCAGCACTAAGACAATGGTTCTCCAACTTTCTGGTCTCAAGAACCTCTTATAATTATTGAGGACCACAAAAGACTTTGGTTTATGTTTTATCTATCAATATTTACTACATTTGAAATAAACTGAGAAACACAAGAATACAAAGCACAAGATCCATTAGGTACCAGACCAAGGACATTAACATATGCCATGTAGATTTTAGGAAACTCTACTGTACACCTGGGAGAGAATGAGAATGAAAATGGCAAATGATGCTTTAGTATTATAATGAAAATAGTTTTTATCTTCCATTCCCTGAGATAGTCTGAGGGACCCTCAGGGGTTCTGGACCAAACTTTGAGAACTGCTGCAAAAAAATGTTTCACCATGTGCCCAAGGGGACAAGAACAAAGATATTCATGACATTATTTATAAATAGCACATATTTGGCAATATCCCTTCACTGAGAAACGGAGAAGCTGTAAACAGCTATAATTTTTAAATAAATTCATATTGATTTGCAGAAAATGAGTTTACCTTAAAACAATGTTAAGTAAAAAGCAAGTTAGAGCATATTATATACACTATAGCATCATTTAATAAAATTGAAATATGCCAAATAATACTATTATTTCTATGGTTTTACTTGAAAATGAAAAACAAATCTGAAGCAATATTAAGATATGCTATTTGTTCACTTTAAAGAGAAGCTATAAAGGCTTTTTTTTGTTTGTTTGTTTTTTTTTCCGGTACGCGGGCCTCTCCCTGCTGTGGCCTCTCCCGCTGCGGAACACAGGCTCCGGACGCCCAGGCTCAGCGGCCATGGCTCACGGGCCCAGCCGCTCCGCAGCATGTGGGATCCTCCCGGACCAGGGCACGAACCCGTGTCCCCTGCATCGGCAGGCGGACTCTGAACCACTGCGCCACCAGGGAAGCCCTATAAAGGCTTTTTTAAATGGCCATTTATTCTTTTTTTTAATTTATTTTTTAAAATTAATTAATTTATTTAATTTTGGCAGGGGCTACTCTTCGTTGTGGTGCATGGGCTTCTCACTGCAGTGGCTTCTCTTGTTGCGGAGCACAGGCTCTAGGCCTGTGGGCTTCAGTAGTTGTGGCACACAGGCTCAGTAGCTGTGGCTCGCAGGCTGTAGAGAGCAGGCTCAGCAGTTGTGGCTCACGGGCTCTACAGCACAGGCTCAGTAGTTGTGGCACATGGGCTTAGTTGCTCTATGGCATGTGGGATCTTCCCAGACCAGGGCTCGAACCCGTGTCCCCTGCATTGGCAGGCAGATTCTTAACCACTGTGCCACCAGGAAAGTCCCCATTTATTCTTTTTATTTTAGTTTTTATTGGAGTATAGTTGATTTACAATGCTGTGATATAAAGGCTTTTTAACATTATCCTCTTTATAATTTTTTAGCATTTTTAAATGATTTCTGGGCTGTTACAGAGGGTGATCACTAAGCTCAAGCTTCAGTCCACCTAAAACGGTGGTTCTTAAAGTTGTCTCCACCCATTAGTAGCGTCAGCACCATCTGAGAGCATGTTAGACGTGTAAACCACGGGGCACACCTAGAACTACTGAAGCAGAATCTCTAGGGTGGGGCCCAGGAATCTTGGTTTTAATAAGCTCCTCAGGAGATTCTGCTGAAAGCCCAAGTTTGAGAACCACTGGGCAAGAACAAACGTGACCATTCATCCTGTCCTTTACGTAAATGTATCTAATTCAGCAGGAATTTTGGTATTATTGCTTATGACATTCTTGTGGACAAAATGA
The DNA here is from genome assembly GCF_963924675.1 of Phocoena phocoena. Classification (NCBI taxonomy): domain Eukaryota; kingdom Metazoa; phylum Chordata; class Mammalia; order Artiodactyla; family Phocoenidae; genus Phocoena; species Phocoena phocoena. The sequence continues at coordinate 51,331,123 of NC_089233.1, read as the reverse complement.
TGTTACATATAGAAAAGAGTTTCTCAAAGATATTTGCCAAACGTTTTATGTTTTAAAAAGCACTCCCCACCCCACCCTCACCTTGCCTACACACCTTTGGCTTGGGTACCTGAAGTTTAACTTTTGACACAAATTGGAGCTCACCTGTGGCTCCTGGTTTCTGAGATTATGGAAATGTTGGCCAGTATAAACGTGTATTGATATATTATGTGGATAAATTCTTTTGTAATTAGCTAAATCAAGGTTTTCAAAGCATGGTCCCCAGACCAGCAGCAACAGCATCACCTGGAAACTTATTAGAAGTGCAAATTCTTAGGCTCCATCTCAGCCCTGTTCAATCAGAGACTCTGGAAATGGGCCCAGCAATCTGTGTTTATCAAGCCTTCCAGGTGATTCTATTGGACTATAGTTTGAGAGACACTGACCTAAATGAATCTACATAGAAGAGTATGTCCTGGTGATTGTGACATGTACTTTAAAGAAGGTTTGAACAGGAACAGCTCTTTAACCAATCAGAGAAGTGAGTATTGGTTGCAATGGTGAATTTCCATTCAGAACCAGCTGGCCTGAAGCTTACTGACCAACCCTGAAGGACCAGCACTTTGCCACCACCTAAGGCACTGTACACCTCTTCCAGTACTGCTTTTATGTCATGATCTGTTTTCTCATTTTCCTTTGTCTGCTTCAAAGGACAAATTGACCAAATTAGAATTGTCAATTCTACTTAACTTAAAAAAACTTTGCCAAAATGGCTTTAAATCTGCACCACTCTACCTATTCATTCCTTTCTATCAATTCATTTATGGCTTCGTATTTCAAAGACTGTTCCAACTTCTGCAATATATACTGCATGGTTTATAATTTGTCCTTCTCAAGTCACTTGCAAGATTTCTACAGAGAAGTCATTTCCAACGAGTGAGATCATCCAAACCTCATGGCATACTTTGGCCTCTGCAACCTTTTATTTTCCTTATTCCAAGAGGCTGGTAGAGTCAGTAGGATTCTCTTGGACCCTGATTCAATATGTGCTGACAGCACCAACTGCATTCATGGGATTTGGAGAAAGAGAGGCTCTATCTAAAGGAGTTTGGTGAGAGTATGAAATATGGATTTCTTGGGGGTCCTCCAGTTAGAAAGTATTTAATTTAATTAGCTCCGCTCTTTCTGGGGAAAACTCAACCTAGCTGACTCTTGTTTTGTCACTCCTTGTCTGTTTTTATTTTTTTCTTGCAGGTAAAACTGTGCCTGAAATTTTCAGAAATCCAGGACTGGATGCATACTCGAGATGTATTTTCCAGACGTCTTTCTGTTAGCATTTAAGTGTCTAAAACAAACATTCACGTTTCACGCAGACTGGATACTCACACATTTGGCATCAGGGCTAGGAAGCTCATGATGTGAGTAAGAGAATCACTGGGCTCAGGAGCTCAGCAGTTAGGAAATCTTGCTCCAATCAGTGGCTCATAAATTAAGTCTGAGAGGATAATGAGCCAGCCCATCCAGGAGATGGAAGAGATGAGCTAGAAAGTTCTCTTAAGTCCTACATCCACTGACCATGGTGGATTATCACTGAGATGGGAGATTCCTACTTCACTGCCAGCCAGGACCTTCTAGGACCTGGACAAGTGAAAAACCATAGTGAAATAAATGGTACTCTATCCTGACCCTGTAATAACCACATTCCCTGATATGAAAGCACATCATGGGCCTTTAACTACTTTCTTCCAGAATGTTCCTCATCAAATGATTATACTCAGGGGTAAAAAAATAGCCCTTGTTTCATTTGGGCAGTTTTCCTTTGTCATGTTGATCAATAGCAGATAACTTTTCTGGGCACACTGTGTCTTCTGTTTTCTGGGTTTTATAAAAACTTGGAATATGAGAAAAATAGTGAAACTAAAAAGCAAATTCTTTCCAATCTCAACTTCTTTTTAGATAAGGTCCAGCCTATTATTTAGTCATTAGTGAGGCATTAGTCTTTATTTCGGAAGAAAATCATGTTCAGTAGTAAGATACTGACTAATATTAACCAGTTGAGTTGGTTAATTGGTCAGTTTCTATTAAATATCAATCAACACCTGCTTAGAATAAGAGGTTCCTTTTTGTCCCTAAAGTTTTATCTTCTCAAATATCTATCTCCTTAGTATTTTACATTTTAGCTGGCTTGAAAACTTTCAAAATCTTATCAGAACATCAGATTCACAAGATGCAGGATTAGAACACTCTGTATAGATCTTTGGGCAGAAGAGACCCACATGTTCAATACTAGAATAGAATGACCAAGACCATGCATAAATGATGGAATCACAATTCCAACTTACTCAACTCAGGTGGTCTCTTATAAGAATTTCTTGTAATTTACCAGATAGGTTCCTTCTTTACTCCCTTTAAAAATGCATCCACTGTTGTTTTATGTATCATTTAAACTCAGTGTATTCAATATGCGTGTTAATACAGAATAAGGTGTTTATGTAGCTCAGATGCCTACTAATATAAATCTAATCTATTGGATAACATGATGATAAGCTTCAATGATGTTTAACTCCCATAGGGAGCTTTTGGGAAATGACCCAGGGAATTCTTATCATTCTGAGGTGCAGAAGGAAACTGCAAAGGCTGGACTTTCTTTGTAGTCTCTTGACATATCTGAAATGTACTGGGTCTGAGTTCGACTTTAATGCAATTATTTTGATGAACATTCCTTTTAAAAATCTACTAGCTATTTTTTTAAGGTAAATTATAGACTATTCTAGGACTCAAATGTTTCATCTTTTATTTGAAATAGATCTTAGACTATGAAGACTATATACATATAATTTATATATACTTATAAATATATATTTGATTTTTTATATAAAGCATATACGCATATGCATGTACGTGTGTACACATATATAAATCATTTATTATTGTTAAAAACTGTTATTACTGGGGCTTCCCTGGTGGCGCAGTGGTTGAGAGTCCGCCTGCCGATGCAGGGGACGCGGGTTCGTGCCCCGGTCCGGGAGGATCCCACATGTCACGGAGCGGCTGGGCCCGTGAGCCATGGCCGCTGGGCCTGCGCGCCCGGAGCCTGTGCTCCACAACGGGAGAGGCCACAAGAGTGAGAGGCCCGCGTACCGCAAAAAAAAAAAAAAAAAAAAAAAACTGTTATTACTATTTATATAAAAGTTTAGACATTCTGAGGACAAATGTAAAACAACACAAAGCTGCCTAACACAATGTCTACTCAGAGATTATTGCCAATATTTACCAGAGTGGGTGGATAATATTCTTTAGTATAAAGAACAAACACCATTAAAAGTAGAAATGAAAATTTCCTATTTTGTGACTATATTGTATGAGTCTGATGAAAAAAACCTCACATCTGAAAGCTGAGGTTCCTTTTTATGTGTTGCAATTTACATGAAAATTAAGTGGTGAACATTATACTCATTGAAGATGATTGTGGATAATCTGTGGATATTTAAAAACAAATACATGATTTACACATTTGATAGCTCGCCCGTAAAGATGGCTCACTGCATCAAATGAGAGAGCATGCTTCTTAAGCCAACTTAAAGACAGAATCCTCGCCATACCTTCATGGGAGCCAGTTGGATGGGAGTGATGCACGAAGGGTCTACCATGGGCTTCGGCCTGTTGGCCGTGTCTGCTAACAGGCTGTGCCACTGCTGGGGAAGGCCGGTAAATTTCTGTTCTTGTGGATCAAACCCAGTATGAACCCTGTGTTCAAAGTTGGATGGGCCAGATATTTCAATCTTTTTCTTTTTCTTTCCAAACATGGTGGAAAACCTGAGAAATGCAAACAGAAACAGGGAGCTATTTATATGTTGCCAGCAGAAGACCATAGGAAAATTAGTAATTCATTCAGAGTTCTATCTTTTCAATTCTTCCTCTATATATCAGTAGCAAAAGATAGAATTTGTATTTTTAGGGTGTGTAGATTAGATAACTTCATTCAAAAGTTTGTGTTCTCTCCTTGCACTTGCCATATATAGTTTCCTGACCCACAGAGTTTGGATTTGGCCATGTGATTCTCTTTGACTAATGGACTGTGCATGGAGGAAAACATCCTTCACTTCAGGGTGGTGGTTTCTGAAGGTATTGTATGTTTCCACTTCCCTCTTATGCTCCTGCTACTTGGCATGAAGATCTCTCTAGTGGGCAATACACCCTCAGCCAAGATTCTGGAAGGAGAGATGCATGAAGCAGACACAAGTCTGACCTCCAGTTTGGAGCCAAGCGCAACTGAGCCACAGCTGAGTTACAAGTATGATATAAATGTTTGTCATGAAGCCACTAAGATTTTGTACTTGTTTGTTACATGATATTACCAAAGCAAAAGCTGACTAGGACACAGGGAGAAGCATCTCAAAGTGTGGTGTGCACTTAAAATCTAAAACATTTGTGTGGAAAAATATGCGTAAACATGAAAAATGGAGTTAATAATTCTATTTGCCACATAGAATTATTATCAGGATTAAACAAGTAAACATTTGTAAAACACTTTGAAAAGTACCTGGCACAAAGTCAGTGCTGCAAGTATTAAAAATACCTCTGGATGGATACACCAGAAACTTGACTGGCTTTGCCTGCAGAGAAGGGAGCCAGGGGGACAAGGCAGGGAGGAAGAGCCACTTTTCACGGAATATTTAGAATTTTGTACAATGTATTTTACTTATTTGTAACAATGTAGTTTACCTAGTTAAAACACCCTGTGACAGGGATACCTCTAGAAAATAATGTAAAATGGTTACTTTATGCTTTACATTTATTGAAAACATGTAAGGTAACCTGGGTTTGAATCCCACCTCTTCACCATGATCTTGGGTAACTGATTTTCTCGTTCTGAATTTTCTGTGAACATGACAAGCATGATCATTTGGGGAATCCTGACACCTCTGCTGCAGTTTTTATAAAAGATGGTGCCTTGGCTTCAAGGTTGCTTTGTTGGGAAAGCCTTATCTCAGCCCTCAGACTTGAGTAGGTGGGTTATATATATACTTGTAAAGCTCTGTACATATTTTTCACTGCACTTATCCACTTGCTATCAATTAACTGGGTGTAACGGTATGCCCAGTGTCTGTCTTCCCTTCTAGAATATAAGATCCATGAGAGTAGGGATGCTGCCTCCTTGTTTATTACAGTTTGCCAATGCCTGGCATATGGTAGGACTCAAGAAATATTTGCTGACAGACTAAAATCACCCAGAACAAAACATTCAGGGAAGAGCACCTGGGGTCAGAACTCCATAGATGTTAATATCTTCCTTTCCTCTTTCCCTCCTTCCTCTCTCCCTCCCTCCCCTTCATCCTCAGTTAAAACTTCTGTTTTCTCTTTTAACCATTTATCCCTGCTTGGCCAGCAGGGGCTTCCTCCTTTCCTTCTAGTTTTCTAAAGCTCCTAGTCCATCCTCTACTGATGCAAGTCTGGGCTGCTATAACAAAACACCAGAGACCAAGAGGTTTATAAACAACATAAACTTATTTCTCACACTTCTGGAGGCTGGAGGTCCAAGATCAAGGTGCCGGCATATTCTCTGCCTGCTGAGAACCTGCTTTCTGGGTGGCTGCCTTTTTGCTGTAACTTTACAGGTTGGAAGGGACAAGGGAGCTCTTTCTGGTCTCTTCTTATAAGGGCACTAATCCCATTCACGGGATGGGATGAACTGATCATCTCCCAAAGGCCCCACTTTCTATTGCCATCACCTTGGGGATTAGTATTTCAACATATGAATTTTGGAGGGACACATTCAGACCACAGCACTGCAGATATATTCTCCTCACAGGGATCAGACTCTTCACAGCATTAACTTCCCAGAATTTATTAAAACCCATTTTCCCATCCATCCTGGTTGTTATTTCACACTAATTTAGAAAACTCACATAGGGTGATAATGAAAAACTAATGAAGGATGATAAGGGCTCAAAAATACCTTGATGTGTATTATCTCTCTTGGAAAAACTCTATGCCAATAAAATGGACAACCTGGAAGAAATGGACAAATTCTTAGAAATGCACAACCTGCTAAGACTGAACCAGGAAGAAATAGAAAATATGAACAAACCAATCACAAGCACTGAAATTGAAACTGTGATTAAAAATCTTCCAACAAACAAAAACCCAGGACCAGATGGCTTCACAGGTGAGTTCTATCAAACATTCAGAGAAGAGCTAACACCTATCCTTCTGAAACTCTTCCAAAATATAGCAGAGGGAGGAACACTCCCAAACTCATTCTACGAGGCCACCATCACCCTGATACCAAAACCAGACAAGGATGTCACAAAGAAAGAAAACTACAGGCCAATATCACTGGTGAACATAAATGCAAAAATCCTCAACAAAATAGTAGCAAACAGAATCCAACAGCATATTAAAAGGATCATACACCATGATCAAGTGGTGTTTATTCCAGGAGTGCAAGGATTCTTCAATATATGCAAATCAATCAAAGTGATACACCATATTAACAAATTGAAGGAGAAAAAACAAATGATCATCTCAATAGATGCAGAGAAAGCTTTTGACAAAATTCAACACCCATTTATAATAAAAGCCCTGCAGAAAGTAGGCATAGAGGGAACTTTCCTCAACATAATAAAGGCCATATATGACAAACCCACAGCCAACATCGTCCTCAATGGTGAAAAACTGAAAGCATTTCCACTAAGATCAGGAACAAGACAAGGTTGCCCACTCTCACCACTCTTATTCAACATAGTTTTGGAAGTTTTAGCCACAGCAATCAGAGAAGAAAAACAAATAAAAGGAATCCAAATCAGAAAAGAAGAAGTAAAGCTGTCACTGTTTGCAGATGACATGATACTATACATAGAGAATCCTAAAGATGCTACCAGAAAACTACTAGAGCTAATCAATGAATTTGGTAAAGTAGCAGGATAAAAAATTAATGCACAGAAATCTCTGGCATTCCTATACACTAACGATGAAAAATCTGAAAGTGAAATTTCAGATTTCAGATTTTCTCATTTACCATTGCAACAAAAAGAATCAAATACCTAGGAATAAACCTACCTAAGGAGACAAAAGACCTGTATGCAGAAAATTATAAGACACTGATGAAAGAAATTAAAGATGATACAAATAGATGGAGAGATATACCATGTTATTGGATTGGAAGAATCAACACTGTGAAAATGACTGTACTATCCAAAGCAATCTACAGATTCAATGCAATCCCTATCAAACTACCAATGGCATTTTTCACAGAACTAGAACAAAAATTTTCACAATTAGTATGGAAACACAAAAGACCCAGAATAGCCAAAGCAATCTTGAGGACAAAAAATGGAACTGTAGGAATCAGGCTCCCTGATTTCAGACTATGCTACAAAGCTACAGTAATCAAGACAGTATGGTACTGGCACAAAAACAGAAATAGCGATCAATGGAACAGGATAGAAAGCCCAGAGATAAACCCACACACATATGGTCACCTTATCTTTGATAAAGGAGGCAAGAATATACAGTGGAGAAAAGACAGCCTCTTCAATAAGTGGTGCTGGGAAAACTGGAAAGGTACATGTAAAAGTATGAGATTAGAACACTCCCTAACACCATACACAAAAATAAGCTCAAAATGGATTAAAGACCTACATGTAAGGCCAGAAACTATCAAACTCTTAGAGGAAAACATAGGCACAACACTCTATGACATAAATCACAGCAAGATCCTCTTTGACCCACCTCCTAAAGAAATGGAAATAAAAACAAAACTAAACAAATGGGAACTAACGAAACTTCAAAGCTTTTGCACAGCAAAGGAAACCATAAACAAGACCAAAAGACAATGCTCAGAAAGGGAGAAAATATTTGCAAATGAAGTAACTGACAAAGGATTTATCTCCAAAATTTACAAGCAGCTCATGCAGCTCAATAACAAAAAAACAGACAACCCAATCCAAAAATGGGCAGAATACCTAAATAGACATTTCTCCAAAGAAGATATATAGATTGCCAACAAACACATGAAACGATGCTCAACATCACTAATCATTAGAGAAATGCAAATCAAAACTACAATGAGGGGCTTCCCTGGTGGCGCAGTGGTTGAGAGTACGCCTGCCGATGCAGGGGACACAGGTTTGTGCCCCAGTCCGGGAAGATCCCACATGCCGTGGAGCGGCTGGGCCCGTGAGCTATTGCCACTGAGCCTGCGCATCTGGAGCCTGTGCTCCGCAATGGGAGATGCCACAACAGTGAGGGGCCCACGTACCGCAAAAAACAAAAAACAAAAAACAAAAAACAAAAAACACTACAATGAGCTATCATCTCACACCAGTCAGAATGGCCGTCATCAAAAAATCTAGAAACAATAAATGCTGGAGAGGGTGTGGAGAAAAGGGAACACTCTTGCACTGCTGGGAATGTAAATTGATACAGCCACTATGAAGAACAGTATGGAGGTTCCTTAAAAAACTACAAATAGAACTACCATACGACCCAGCAATCCCAGTACTGGGCATATACCCTGAGAAAACCATAATTCAGAAAGACTCATGTACCAAAATATTCATTGCAACTCTATTTACAATAGCCAGGAGATGGAAGCAACCTAAGTGTCCATCATCGGATGAATGGATAAAGAAGATGTGGCACATATATACAATGGAATATTACTCAGCCATAAAAGGAAACAAAATTGAGTTATTTGTAGCGAGGTGGATGGACCTAGAGTCTGTCATACAGAGTGAAGTAAGTCAGAAAGAGAAAGACAAATACCGTATGCTAACACATATATATGGAATTTAAGAAAAAAAAATGGTCATGAAGACAGGAATAAAGACACAGACCTACTAGAGTATGGACTTGAGGATATGGGGAGGGGGAAGGGTAAGCTGTGATAAAGTGAGAGAGTGGCATGGACATATATACACTACCAAACGTAAAACAGATAGCTAGTGGGAAGCAGCCGCATAGCACAGGGAGATCAGCTCGGTGCTTTGTGACCACCTAGAGGAGTGGGATAGGGAGGGTGGGAGGGAGGGAGACACAACAGGGAAGATATATGGGAACATGTGTATATGTATAACTGATTCACTTTGTTGTAAAGCAGAAACTAACACACCATTGTAAAGCAATTATACTCCAATAAAGATGTCAAAAATAAATAAATAAATAAAATGTCAATTGATTTTAAACATTTGAGAACATCTCAGCCAGAGTATAAAGAAGTAAAGGAGCCCAGCCGTAGTTGACTGCCACAGGAATGGCCCCTGGTGTTTCATGCCTCTCAGTGTCCAGCCCTCGGGTGGGTGTCTCCCACACTGACTCCGGACCAGGATATGTAATCTACCAAGGGACAGTAAAAACCCTGACACAAGCACGAAATGTGCTTGCCCACTGGGGCTTGCCTCCATGCTGCTCTTGGAACCGGCAGCCAGCATGAGAACAAGGCCAGCCCAGCTTGTTAGGAAATGACAGACCATGCAGCCCAGTCACTCATCAGCCTAGGCAACAACCAACCCTGGAAGTGGAACTGCCTAGCTGATCAGCAGCTGTCCACTAGCGAGCCCAGTCAAAGCCAGCAGAAAAAAAATTCAGCTAAGCTGGACCCAAAGTGCCACCTATAGAATCAGGACACAAATAAAATGGCTTTAAGCCATTACCTTTTGGAGTAGATTGTTGCACAGAAAAAGCTAACTATGATCATCCCATACCTTGCATCTTCAGATGCCCATCATTTTTCTCTATTTTAGCTGCTTCAAAGTCTCAAGTAACAATGCTCAATCTGGTTAACTATATTAAATGTTATACAATTGTGTCCACTCAGAGGAGTCTTCATTGTGATCTTGTCATCTGGTTTGTCAAGGGCCTAGAAGGATTTCAGTGGACAGGCAATTTATGCCAAATAAGTAAGTGACTCTATACACCATATCTCAGTATTATTTTGTGAAAATAAAAAATATTTGAGGGACTTCCCTGGTGGTCCAGTGGTTAAGACTCTGTGCTTCCATTGCAGGGGGTGTGGGTTCAGTCTCTGGTCAGGGAACTAAGATTCCACATGTAGTGCAGAGCGGCCAAAAAAAATTTTTTTTGAAAATATAATCTGGTCATGCATTGGCTGAGTCCACTTGACATTTTAATAAACTTTATGATCAATTTTTTAAAACAAGGGAGCCATTGTTTTTAAAAATAATCATTTGAGAAGAGTTCTTTTGCATGTATTCATACCTGAACAAGCACTGAGAATGTTGGATCAAATATTTTTAGAACCAGAATAGAAATGTCTTACTATTCCCTTCCTGACTGTGCATTTCTCAGTGGTTGCTATGCCATTCAAGTGAGAATATAAAAAAAGAAAATATCAATGAACTAATACCATTCTTGTTTTAAAATAAGACAGTTGTGGAGAGGAAACCCACAGCTGAATTAATTTGCCTACATTTCATTGTGTGATACTATACAACTGTAATTTAAATGGTAATATATATATACAGTTCTAGCTGTCTAATAAGTTTGAGTTAAAGAGGAAGCAACTTAAAAAGAAAATGAAGAAGTTCTAAACCCTAAAGTCATGTTCCTGTGAAGCTCACACTTGACAGAAAGCAGAGAGGGAATCTCCATGATGTATAGTGATATTCCATGAGTAATGGCCATTCCTCTGACAGCAATGAGGAATCTCACACTCAGGTGAAAGACACATGGTAGTGAACCCACCTCAAATCCAGACCTGCCTTGGTAAATGGTTTCTTCTCTTTGATGAGCCCACGCTTAGTCTGTACCTGGCAAAGTGCTAAATGCTCAAGGTGCTTGATCTCACTTAAAACTCACAATAACCCAATGGTGGGGGTCCCCAAGACCACCCCTAGGTTTGATTTGTTAGGAGAACTCACAGGACTCGGCATAGAGTTATACTCACGGCTGTGATTTATTATAGTAAAAGGATACAAAGCAAAATCAGCAGAGGGAAAAGGCATGAGGGCCAAGTGTAGAGGGACCCAGGGGTCCTCTCCCAGTGGATTCACACAGGATGCGACTAATTCCTCTAGCACTGAATTGTGACAACATATGTGAAATGTTGTCTACCACGGAAGCTTGTGAAAGTCTCAGTGCCTGAGGATTTTATTCGGTACCTATCATATAGACACCACTGTCTGGTCTGTGCCAAAACTTCAGATTCCAGAAGGAAACATGGGTTCAGCTTAGACCATATTGTTTGAATAAACAATTTAGTCACAGGGAGCCATTCTTACCAGGGAACAGTGGGAACCCTCATAAAATCCAAGTTCCCAGATGACAGCCAAGGGCTAAACTTACATATAGGTTTCTCTAAGAAACACAGCCTCAGGCCTGCTATGTTAACTCCTTTGGCACAAGAGGTGTTATTATCATACCTCCATTTTTACAGAAGGAAAACAGGAGCTCAGAGGTAATAAACTGGCAAAGCTGGAGACTCAGGATCTCAAAGTACGTGCTTTCAATCACTGGGCATATTGTATGATAAAGCTAAATTCTATCTACCATAACAGAAAATAAAAGGATGGAGATGCCTAGTATTGATAAAACTGCATACACATATTTGTTGTTAGAGGTAAAAAAACTGAAAAAAAAATTGCCAAAACCGAAGGAATGTCATGGTGGCCTCTGGGGAAACAGAACTTGGAGTTATCATAGGGTGAATCAGGAAACCACTGGATTTTTAAACATTTTTTTGGTAAACCATGTGTGGTATATTTATTTTCTAAAATATTTTTAAATCAACTCAAAAGAAACACTTGTTAAGGGGGAGTTTCCTGGTGGCCTAGTGGTTAGGATTTTGGGCTTTCACTGTCATAGCCTGGGTTCAATCCCTGGTTGGGGAACTGAGATCCCAGAAGCCATGCAGTGCGGCCAACAACAATAAAAGTGGATTAAAAAAAATAACAAACTTGTTAAAGTTAGCATGTATCAGAATATACTGAAATAAAACTTAAAAAATTCATCCTTTGGGTTAACATTCAGAAGAAAAGATTGATTTACATGAATAGCAGAGTAAAAAGGGGGCTAGCAACCATCATTTTGAAATTATATCTAGAGTAGCCATTCACAAATGATTCAAGAAGCTGCTATCTCTTGGGAAACATATCAGATGACAACTTGATCTTCCCGATGGTGCCAACCAGTTTAGATTCTCATCTTGCCTGAGAACTGGCAGTTCACACAGAATGAGTGTTCAGTAAGGTGCTGAATACTGAGTAGATTTCTAATCTTGGGCCCTTTTACCCTTATTTCTATTGCTCTACATTAAAGATTTTGAATATTGGCAAAACCTACCTAATTCTTTGGTAGCCATATCCACTGAAAGGGGCATCTAGCTTAGGAAAGAAATATTTCCTTTGATTGCTGAATTGCTCATTTACAACTGGATGAGCAGGTAGAGACATTTCAAGCAACCACATATAACAGACAGACATAATCTAATGCCCCCTTTTCTAGCCTCTCTAAAATGTCTCTTAGCTCATAGGTCCCCAGCTTATGAAATAAGCATTTTATTAGTCAGAATTCTCCTGAGAAACAGAACCAATAGGATTTATATATTATAGATGTATATAAGAGGGAATTTATTATAGGAATTGGCTAATGTGGTTATGTTGGCCAAGATGCCCCATGATCTGCTGTCTGCAAGCTGGTGAACCAGGAAAGCTATCGGTGTAATTCAGTCCATGTCCATGGCCTGGAGAATCAGGAGCTGGTCCCAGTCTGAGTCTGAAAACACAAGAACCAGGAGCGCCAAGGTCCAAGGGCAGGAGAAGATGGAAGCCTCAGCTCAAGCAGGAAGAGAGTAAACTCACCCTTCCTTTGTCTTTTTGCTCATTTGGGCCCTCAAGAAATTGCACGATGCTGGCCCACATTGGGGAGGGTCATCTGCCTTATTCAGTTCACCAATCTGAATGCTAATCTCTTCCAGAAACATACCCAGAAATAATATATACCAACTATCTGGACATCCCTTGGCCCAGTCAAACTGACACATAATATTAACCATCACAAGCATGTATGGGAGAGCTTATAAGAACATTCTTCTTGTTTATGCAGAAAATGAAGTAACATTGCAGGTAGATTTTAAAACTATACTTGACTGCAAGCATGCCTACTGGCCTAGGAAACACATGACTACAGGCCACTAACACTTTTTATTCTCCTGAATATTTTTGGCTCAAAAAGTCTGTTTCAGGGGACTTCCCTAGTGGTCCAGTGGTAAAGAATCTGCCTTACAATGCAGGGGACGCAGGTTCAATCCCTGGTCAGGGAACTAAGATCCCACATGCCACAGAGCAACTAAGCCCACGTGCCACAAATACTGAGCTTGCACGTCTCAACTAGAGAGCCCACGTGCAGCCAATTACAGAGCCCACACACCCTGGAGCCCGTGCGCCACAACTAGAGAGAGAAAACCCACATGCCACAACTAGAGAGAAGCCCGCACACCACAACAAAGAGCCCACACGCCGCGACAAAAGATCGCGCATGCCTCAACAAAGATCAGGCGTGCTGCAACTAAGACCCGGCGCAGCCAAAAATAAATTAAGTAAATAAATAATAAATAAATCTGTTTTTAAAAAGTCTGTTTCAGGACTACAAATTCTATTTTCAACTTTCTTGCTCAAAGTATAATTTGTTATACATATATATATATATATATATATATATATATACCTGGTAATTTTATATTTTTTTACTACTTTCCCATTCTTTATTAATATGTACAGTTGGAATAATCAGTAAGAATAGTGCTATACTGATAGAACACCTCTAGTTTTCAAAATGTTGGCATGCTCATAAAGGGCTTTGAAGTTCTGGCCAGGGTATAAAAATTCACAAGTTATTATTTTGCTATTGTATTCAAAATTATTAAAAAATATTTGAGACACAGGCAACAGTGTGGATGAACCTCAAAGATATTACACTAAGTGAAATAAGCCAGACCCAGAAGGACAAATATGGCCTGATTCTACTTATACGAGGCACCTAAAGTAGTCAAATTCATAGGGACATGGAGTAGAATGGTATTGCCAGGGGCTGGGAGGAGGGGAGAATGAGGACTTATTGTTTAATGGGTGTAGTTTCAGTTTGGGAAGATGAAAAGGTTCTGGAGATGGATGGTGGTGATGGTTGCACAGCAGTGTGCACGGACTGAAGGCCACTGAACTGTGCACTTAAGGATGGTTAAAATGGTCAATTTTATGTTATGTATATTTTACAATAATAATAACTAATGGTATGGACATGTCCCAGGAGTTTTGGCCTGTACGGGGGAAAGTAGTTAGCAGAGAGGGAACACATTGAAGATGGGGTGTGGCAGAGAGGTGAGCTGAGCTGGGGCCAATCTATTAGATAATTTTTTTGCTCTTATCCCCTCTCCCCATCAAAACTGTATTGGTCTAACCTTTGGCACTGACGACTGCTTAGTCTGTGCTTGCAGGCCCTACAGCTGAAGTGGAGACTCAGTGTACCTACTAGACTATTAAGGTTTTCAGCTAGACAGACAGCTGGCTGCTTAGAGGAAGACCACAGAACTAAACGATGGCGCCTTTAACATCCATCTCAGGGGTGATTCTCTTCTCGTTGACCCCCTCATGAAAAGATTTTTCTTTTCTTAGCCTCAGATCCCTTTTGAGGAACTTGGTAAATGCAGTAATGGATATTTAAGTACTTCTGAAAAACCTACCTGTGTTCAGATAATTTAGGGTTAATGACCTGCCTATCGTTGGTTGAAGAAAGATGGCTATTTGAGAAACTCCTCTGCAGAGAGGATGAGAGCAGCCACGCCATGCCCTTGTCGAGATGCCATTGCTCAGATACGCATTTGGCACAGCCTCAGATTTGGGAACAAAGGATTCACCACAGGGCTTCCCTGGTGGCTCAGTGGTTGAGAGTCCACCTGCCGACGCAGGGGACACGGGTTCGTGCCCCGGTCCGGGAGGATCCCACATGCCGCGGAGCGGCTGGGCCCGTGAGCCATGGCCGCTGAGCCTGCGCGTCCGGAGCCTGTGCTCCGCAACGGGAGAGGCCACAACAGTGAGAGGCCTGTGTACCGCAAAAAAAAAAAAAAAAAAAAAAAAGGATTCACCAGGCTTTTAGTTAAGTTGCTTTTAAGTAAAATGTAACATGGATATAATTTGGGGTTCAGAGGAAAATATTAAAAACTTGGGATGGATCTATAATATCATCTAAAAATAAAGTTGTTTCCTAAGAAAAATTATTGTATCATGTCCAAAACGGTGTAAGCGATGTGGTTTCCTTTCCTCGGATTCTTTTACTGCAGTGTGTCTCCTGGACATCACCCACGAGTGGGCAGCCACTGTTCCACCGGGTGCTTGCCATTCCAGAAAAACTGCTTCAAAGCATGTTGGGTCAACAAAAGGATTATTCTTGGTCCCCATTTGTATTTGTACAGACACTCGTGATCTAGATACACCCTGCTCTGTGTGCTCTTCTGATTTGCTCCCTAGTCCAACTACACCTGCCTTCTCAACCTCCTTGGAAGCATGTGACTCTGGCTTCCAATTTTTATCCTTTGGATTTGAACTCAGCCTCCAAACCTGACTCCTTGCTTCTTCTTTGTCCTTCTCTACTATGGGAATCTCTTGTATACCTCCCACTGATAAAGTTGTTTGGATCTAATGTATCTGCTTGCTTCTTCTCATCTAAGCTTTCTGATTCTGTCCTCATTCTGGAATCTGTGACTGCAGTTGGATTTATCATATCCATTTATCCAACTCCACATTGTTTAGACCATCCACATTGCAAGATCACTCTAATCTAACTCAACTCTCCATTCTCGCTTCAATTCTTCTAACTCATATTTTCTGATACCCAACACCCAGGATGGACAAAAGGCATGCTTTGAGGAAAACATTTAAATTCTAATCATTTTCCACACTGTCCAGAGTGATAACATAATGTTAAAATAGGAGCAAGAAGAAAATTATGCTTTGTAGAATAGCATCAACAGAGTATACACTCCAAAAAAATGCAGAAAAAAATGTGTTAAATGTTATAGTCAAAAGCTATTATTTCACTATGGTCTCATCCTATACCACATGCTTCTTCTTCCTTATGCCAATAACCACACATATAGAGATGTAGTCCAGACTCCTTTCCTAAGCTCCAGATTTATGCAACCAAATCTACTCTAGGATTCATCCCACTCTTGAAACCCAGCATCTCCAAAACGTAAGTCACAATCTTCCTACTCGTTCAACCTGTTCCTTCTCTAGATATCACAATCCTAGTATATACTGAAGTACCATGTTGTATGGAATTGTTGAAGACAATTCTGGGAATCCACTTTGACCTTCCCTTCCCTCCCATCCTGCACATCCAGTCACCACCAGTTCCTGTCCATTCTACTCCCCAAATGTCCACTACATCTGTACACCTCTCAGAATTCCCAATATTAGTTTTCTACCACTGCTGTAACAATTACCTCTAACTTAGGTCAATTCATTATCCTAGAATTCTGGAGGTCAAAAGTATGAAAAGGGTCTCACCAGGCGAAAATCAAGGTGTCAGCAGAGCTGTGTGCCTTTCTGGAGGCTCTAAGGGGGAAGCTATTTCCTTGCCTTTTCCAGCTTCTGGAGGCCATCTGTGTTCCTTGACTTTTAAAACCTTCCTCCGTCTTCAAAGCCAGCAACAGTACATTTTTATCTGACTGTTCTTCCTCGTACATGGCTCTGCCCAACTCTCTCTTCTGCCTTGCTCTTCCACTTTTAAGGACACAATTGTGATTGCATTGGGCCCTTTTGAATAATCTCCCTATTTATTTACTTGCCCCCTTCGAAGCAGCCCTCCACCTTGCAGGCAGACCAAGTTTCTAAAATGTTAAATCTGATCGCCTCATGCTGTCTCTTTCCTAAGCCTTTTCTATGACTTCTCATTGGCCTTAAAAACAAAACAAAACTCACCAGCCTCCCTAGGTCTATCCCTTGCATAGCTCTCTAACTGCCTACATCCCTCTCCCCTTCATTAAGCCTTATTATCCTTAGTCACCGCCATTAACTTAAAGGCTCCCGACCCTCCAACATCTGCCTTCCCCTGCCCCAGCCCCCCACATCACTCTAAGTCTTCTTTCCTGCCATTCTTGAACCCCAGAATCCCTTTCTTCTTATGTTCTCCATAGCTCCTTATATAACTATTGTGGTTATTCCAAATTACAGAAGTAATGCATGAGTAATACACAACTTGGTGTGGACCATTCAAACAATAAAGAAGCATACGGAATAAAAGCTAAAAGTCAACTGGCATACACTTTCCCACCACAAAATCCCAAACATGGACCTTTTGTTGTTTGTTTCTGCCATCCCTGCATACAACCTGAATTTTCATACATAAACATGACCACACTATGCACACTGTTGTGGGATTTGCTTTTTTTGTCATTTAACATAATTTGGCTGTTATGTGTAAAAAAAAAAAAAAAAGCAAACCTTGGCTATCTTTCCATAGTAGTACACATATCAGTACTTGTCCTTAAGACATCATAGCATTTTATAAAGTGGAATGTATTATAATTCATCTATTGATTCCTTTATTGATTAATATTTAAGAGGTTTTTTTTTTGGTTCTTAAAAACAACATTCTGGTGAGAATCCTGGTGTATGTATCATTCTGCATAAATATGAGCAGTTCTGCAGCAAAGAACATCAGATATGGAAATGATGGGACTAAAGGCATATGTATCCATTTGCTAGGGCTGCCATATAAAGTACCACAAACTGGGTGCCTTAAACAACAGGAATTTATTTTCTCACAGTTCTGAAGGGTGGATATCTGAGATCAAGGTATCTGTAGGGTTAGTTTCTTCTGAGGCCTTTCTCCTTGGCTTGTAGATAGCCGTCTTCTCCCTGTGTCTTCATGTGGTCTCCCCTCTGTACCCACCTGTGTCCTAATTTCCTCTTCTTATAAGGATGTCAGTCATATGGATTAAGTCCCACACTAATGACCTAATTTTAACTTAATTACCTTTATATAGACTACATCTTCAAACACAGTTACACAGGTATTGGCAGTTAGAACCTCAATATACGAATTTGGCATGTGGGAGGATGGGGGATACAGACAATTCAGCCTATAACAGCAGATTTCCATCTTATCTGTGCCTGGGATATAGTAGGCACTCAATAAATATTTGTTGAATGAGTGGTCACTGGGACAAAAATATTTACCTCTCTAAAGACAATTTGTAGTTTAACCACACTGGCAGCCCAGAGGGTGAGACTTGCTGTGTGTGACAGGCATGCATCTGAATCCCTGTCTCAGGTTCAGCTTCTAAGGAACCCAACTTAAACATTCAGCTGCCATTGGCAGAGTGGGAAAGAGAACCCAGGTCTCTCAAACTTTTTCCTCATAAGTTTTTATCACTCCTTCAAAAATATTTCTAATCATTTAACTATAGACAAAGCAGGAATGGGGAGGACAAGACCTTATGGAGTAGAGGTGAGAGATTTTCTAGTGGGAGAGAAAGACACAGGTATAGTGACATCTGGAGACTGAATCCTAGCTCTGACACTTATTGGGGCAAATTACTTAATCTCTTCGTGCCTCAATTTTCTCATCAATAAATGCACCTAGTAGAGTGGCATGGACATATATACACTACCAAACGTAAAACAGATAGCTAGTGGGAAGCAGCCGCATAGCACAGGGAGATCAGCTCAGTGCTTTGTGACCACCTAGAGGGGTGGAAGAGGGAGGGTGGGAGGGAGGGAGATGCAAGAGGGAAGAGATATGGGGACATATGTATATGTGTAACTGATTCACTTTGTTATAAAGCAGAAACTAATACACCATTGTAAAGCAATTATACTCTAATAAAGATGTTAAAAATAAAAAATAAATGCACCTAGTAATTAATACCTATGTCAAAGGGTTGTTGTGGATATTTAATGAGTTAATGCCTGTCAAGCACATAAAACACTGCCTGGCACAGAATGGGCATTCAATAATTGTTAGGTATTATGATTACAAAGGAAAGAAATAAAACATGATAGGGTATAAAAAGTTCTATGAAATTAACAAAATAAGATCATGTGATACAGCTGTGCTATTTGATATAGTAACATATGACTACAGAGCCACAGAAATGGGGCTAGTCTAAACTGAGTGAAGTATACATCACAACCCAAATTGTGAACACGTGGTATAAAGAAGAATGTAAAATATTTCATATACATATGTGTGTGTGTGTGTGTACTTTTTACTTTGAGATATTATAGATTTACAGGAGGTTGCATGTACACTTCCTCCAGTTTTTCCCCATACTTATATCTTACATGATCATAGTATGATATCAAAACCAGGAATTTGACATTGGTAGAGTGTGTGCATTTGGTACTACACCATTCTATCACATGTTTAGATTCATGTAACCTCCAGCATAATCAAGATGCAAAACTGTTTCATCACCACAAAGAGCTCCCTCTTCTTACCCTTCCCATCTCCTCAGCTCTGGCAACCACTAATCTGTTTTCTATTTCCATAAATTTGTAATTTTGAGACTGTTATATAAATGGCATCACATGGGGTATGACCATTTGAGATTGGCTCTTTTTGCATGAAGCATAATGCCCTTGAGATCCACCAAGTTGTTTTGTGTACCAACAGCTTGCTCCTTTTTATTGCTGAGTAGTATTCCATGGTGTACCACAGTCTGTTTAACCATTTACCTACTGAAACATAGTTTGGTTGTTTCCAGTTTTTGACTACTATAAATAAAGCTGGTATGAACAACAGTGTACAGGTCTTCTGCAGTCATGAGACTTACTAATTTTTTATATTAATTATGTATTAAAATGATAATATTCTGGATATTTTTAATTAAGTAAAATATATCATTTAAATTAATTTCACTTTTTACATTTTAAAATATGGTTACTAAAATATTTAAAATTAAATATGTACCTCATGTATTTCTATTAAATTATCACAGTGATAGAATAACTTTTGAGAAGAGTAGTTGTGTGGCTACTTGTGATATGGATATTGGTGAATAATGTTTAGAGTTCAGCCCTTATGAATAAGAAGGTGTAGGTCTTGAAAAGTTGAGACAGAACAATCCTAGCAGAAGGAACACTGAGGATAATGGCCCCAAGAGAGAAAAGAACTTGCCTTGTTCAAGAAACTGAAGAAGGCTGTGTGTCAGAAGCAATATGGGTTGAAGGGGGAATGGTGTGGCCCACCATCTTGAGATAGACATTACCTACATAGCTCCAGATTCTCTAGTTTTCTTTTTTATTCTACTCCATTGATAGTAATGCCAAAATAGCCTCAACTACTTTCTCTGAGGGTAATGGGTAGGAAAACTTAATACAGAAAGTACTTTCAAAGTGATTCTTTAAGTGGAGCAGAGATTCCCAAATAGACATTGGCTGATGTATTAATTCTGGCAATACTGCCATTTGTTTAAAACTTACTGTAAATTATAAGATTAGTGTATTAGTTAGCTTTCGATACCTAACAAACAATCCCAAAAATTAGTGACTTAAAATGACAACCATTTATTTAGCTCACAATACTGTGGGCTGGCAAACTGTGCTAAGCTCAGTTAGGTGTTTCTTCCGGCCTTGCCCATGCTCGCTTCTGTGGTCTGTGGTCAGCTGTGGGTTGGCTGGAGACTGACTGGTCTAGGATGGCCACATGGACTCTATTCTTTCAGCAGGATAGCACAGGCTTGTTATGGTGGTATCAGGGTTCCAAGAAAGTACAGAAGTGAGGCCTCTTGAGACCTAGGCTAGGAACAGGCACACCTCTGGTTCTGCTATAATCTATAAACAATGCAAGTCGTAAGTCCAGCCCAGGTTCAAGGTGTGAGAGATAAAGTCCACCTCCTAAAGGAAGAAGCTGCAAAGTCACATTACAAAGGGTGTGGCTACCAGGAAAGGTAGTGAATTAGGACCATGTTTATAATCTACCACAGTTAGTCACAGTGGTATACTGGTAAATGGTTAATGATTTGCTCTGGTAAGGAGGTTAGAAAGGAGCAAACAGCCCTTACTGTAGTGTTTTTCAATTTCTGTGGTGCAAATATTCTCACTATGGCTGATGTCAAGCTACCATGTGACACTGCTGAACAAGGATACATGTGATTGGCTCTCAACAGCCCACATGAGCCAGCTCCAGCACAGCACTGAGAGTGACCTCTAAATCCGGAAATTGGCAGTGGAATTCTCCAATTTTTGGTATTCATTATTCAGGATAGCACACTAAGACCCCTGCCCTCTCTTAAAAAGGCTATGGCAAGGAGCTACATTCCCCAGCAATAGGTACAAAGGCCTCCAAATTCCCATATCGGTTATAAAGATTTTAGAGGTCTTTGCAACAGAAACTATGAAATATATGGTAGATATGTCATCATCTAATTCTCTAACTTCCCAGGTGACTGAAGATAGGATAATGCATGTGTAGCTGGCAATCAAAACAGATCTCCTATAAATCATAATTGGAAACACCGTCAAGTTTAACAATATTAGAGACTTCTTTCTTTCCTTCAGTCAAGAAGATAAAAACTGATGCATCAGAATTTCACAGGGAGCAAAAGAACCTTAAGTAACCTTAATTTTGCTTGTTTTAGATTGGTCAGATGAGTTGCACAAACACTTGCCTAATATTGCTCTTACTCATTTGAGGTCAGATGCTAACACCACCTCCAGTGAGAACATGGGCTTCACCTGGGCAACGGCAACTGTCTTATTTCCAAAAATAAGTTATTAGCTTTGCTGCCAACTGTTTGAAAAAAACCTCACAGAATTGGGTATTTGCTGGAGGCTACTGGAAGAACTTGGCAAACTGTCTACTTCTAAAGTCTCTGACCATGTGTAGTTTTAGAGCATTGGGTGTAAGGAACTCTTCCCTGTTGAAGAATATTGGTCAAAACATAAAGAATGGATTTAGCTTCTATGGGTAAAGAAAGAAACCTCCTTGGTAGTTACTCCAAACTGAGTACAATTTCAGACAAAGAATCATTGGGTTTGCGGGGGTCGGGGGTCTTGTTTCTTTCTTTTTTTCTTTTTTTTTTTTGTACATCTTCAAATCATCCAACATCCTAAATAAACAGAAGCTGTACTCCTGCTGATGTGTCAGCTTCAAACTGAAGTTTCCATGTGTAGAAACTCCTGCCTTGAGACATAATGTTCACCATCTGGTTCTCCTCCTCATGCTTGCTCCTCCATAACATGAAAGGGGAAGAATCAGGATGGGTTAGTTCATGTAGCTCAAGTCAGATCAGCTGAGGGGCCCAATAATGCCACCACCATCAACAATAACCCACCTCTGATTCCATAACTCCCCTCCAAACCTTAAGGTGCCCACTCCCACTGTAAGACTGTCCAAAGCAGCTCATTGAATGCCTGTCACCCACCCAAGGCCCTCAAACCCCAGAAGACCCTGAGGATGATGCTGGCAGCAGGAAGATAAAGGTGACCAGTGCACTAAAGGCTTTCAGGATCACACAAGGAAGCAGAGGCACTGCAAGCAAACTGGCTGTGTGCTCAGGAGATATGATGTGATGTGCATTCCAGATGGACCAAATCTGTGGTTGAATAAGATTATTTTAAATACCTCTCCAGTCTGTCTTCCTTCATCCTCCCTGTACCTTTTCTGCAACGAGTATTTTATTGAGCACATACTAAATGGCAGGCACTGTTCTGGGTGCTGAAGATTTAATAGAGAAATAGACAAAGATCACTGCAACACTGTGGGACTCATATTCAGAGAGGAGAGAAAAATAATAACAAATTAATAAGTAAATTACTTAGTACATTAGAAGGCGGTAAGGCCTAGGAGGACACACACACACACAGGAAAGGCAGGGGAGGGGGACAGAGTCTGGGTGGGGAGGAGATATATTAAATTGTGGGTCAGGGAAGAGAAGATGTTCCTAAGAAGGTAACATTTGGGCAAAGAACTGAAGGCAGTAAGAGTGTAAACCATGAGAACATTTGGGCAAAGGGTTCTAGTCTGAGGCAAAGGCCTGGAAACGTGGACATGCCCAGCGAGCTCATGAAAGGGGGCTCATAAGCTGAAGAAGGGTGAGCCAGGGGACAGAGACACGTGAGGACAGAGATGAAGGAGGACAGAGTTCAAGTGTGGCCCCAGACCAGCAGCATCAGCATCACTAGGCAGCTTGTTAAAAATGCAAACGTGGAGGCTCCACCCCAGACCTAATGAATCAGCAAATCTTAGGGCTGGGTCCCAGAAATCTGTGTTTTACCAAGCTCTCCAGATGATTCTGATTCACACTGTAGTTTGAGAAGCCAAGATTTAGGGCATCATCTGTCACTGCAGGACTTTCTTTTTTTTAATCTGAGTGGAATAAGAGGTGATTTGAATGTTTGGTGATTTGATTTGAAACCATATCTGATTTCAGTTAAGATGTGATTATCTGGTTGGATGTATTCCATATACATTCATTTTCCTAGACCACAGGGTAGAATGGTGGAGAGATGCTTATTTAGGGTCCGCCTCCCTAGCATGGCCTCCTTGGGGCTCTCTTCAGCCTCTCTGGACAGTGGCTGGTCCTAGAAGAAAGGATGCCCATGTGATACTAACACCCTGCGAAGGAAGCCTGGGTTTAGCTGCAGATCTCTCTCACCGTGACTCTCAAATACCTGCAACACAGAAATTTTTCTATATATGGTGGTTTAAGATTTAGCCTAATTTGGGGGATCCCCTACCTGATGGGGATCCATTTGTTAACTCAGCAAAATGCTGTTAGTGGTGTACATGCTGCATTGGGTGTTATCAGCAACTGTATTTCTTACTGTGATGACTCCTTGGTCATCTTTTCTAAGATAACATGATGATGTTCCATTTGACTATGGGATGCTGGAGCAGAACGGTGATGTTATAGAGAAGAGTACCAAAAATGTTAATAGCAACAACATCAAAATGATTCACAATGTATATGGATTTCACATGCTCCCTCTTCTGTAATGTGGAGCTCACCCTAGGCGGTGGGTGCCCAACCTACCAGACTACATACACCCCCAGCTCCCTTTGTATCCAAGTATTGCTGTGTGATTTGTCCTGGCCAACAGAATGTGTGCAGAAGTGAAGTCAGTCAATTCCAAATAAGAGCTTTCATGTTGGCTGGATGCAGAGAAAGACGATGTGCATGGAGGTGGTAATATTTCAAGGCAGAAGGAGCCTGGGTCCCTGAGCTGTTGCCTGGAGGCGACCCACCTGCTGACCAGGAGCGCCTGCATTGGACTTCATGCAAGAGAGAAATCAAATTCTCCTGGGTAAGCGAATGAAATTCCAGGGGTTAGCTTTTATAACCATGAACAGTACCCTAATATGATGTCACTTTTTTCTGCTGTTGACACTATCCTGTCAGCAAATAGCTTTAACCTCATATCAAAGAGGAAAAAACTGAATATTAGCATGAAATCATTTGCCTAAGGTCACTTGGCTAGCTGGTGGCAGACATAGGACCCATGTCAAACTCTTCTGGCTTTTAATGTAAAGGTTTGACATTATATTTAATGAGCCAAAGAATGACACACAAATATGCAGTAGCAGCAACAGTGATTATTAGCCACTCTGCAATTTTCAGCATTTATACCCTAAGGAAGACTGCTAATGAAGTTGTTGACAAAATTATTGCATACTTTGGAAGATGGATTCTACTGTGATGTACGGTAGCAGATAAAGATTTGCTCCTTTAAATATATAAATTAATAAACGAAAAACATTGCAATGGTAAAACCTGCAGTGGTTTGGGGCAGTGTTTTGTTTTTACCAAATCTTGGTTTTAGTCTAGAAGTTGTGTGTTCCTATGAAGTTATCCCACTATGTGGTGACTGGTCAGCCTAGTAAGATAACCTTGAGGAAGCAAATACTGCCAGAAAAGTAATTCCTCATTTCTGCATCTTGAAACTGCGTCTAAAATGTATGGAAGTTTCTAGAGAGAGTTATTTAAATAGCATTGCCATTTCCCTCTCTGTTATGCATAATAATAACCCTTTGAAATTCAAATCTTTGAAAAAATGTCAAAATGCATTTTCCTCTCCAACTTATTACTACGGTTTAATTTGGGTATGTCTGTTGGAGGACAGGGGGATTTCTGGCTCTTTTAAAAGGGAAGACGGGCTTACTCTCTATAATGTCAGAATTGTGAAACATATGCACTCAGCAAAGACTGCCCCTCCTGTTGAACATGTGAGTCCAGGCTGTACCTTGGAGGTCACAACCAGCAGGCTTTCTCTGAGCTCTCAGGTAAATATAGGGAACTTACATTACCACTAAGAGGGTCAGTTTTAAAATCCACTCCCCCTCAGTAGAAGAGAAGAACTTTCTGAATGAAAAGAGCATTTAAAATGATTGTTTTCCAAGTCTACTTTTCTACTTTTCATTGTCTACTTGCTCAAGAATCCCAAACTATCTTTCTCTGTCTGACTTACTTCACTTAGTATGATAATCTCTAGGTCCATCCATGATAACACTTATATGTGGAATCTAAAAAATAATAATAATACAAATGAACTTATCTACAAAACAGAAATAGAGTTACAGATGTAGAAAACAAACTTAAGGTGACCAAAGGGGAAGGGGGGGGGGAGGGATAAATTAGGAGTTTGGGATTAACATATACACACTACTATAAATAAAATAGATAATCAACAAGGACCTACTGTATAGCACAGGGAACATTACTCAATACTCTGAATTAACCTATATATTCTCTGGGACTCAATTATCTCATCTCAGCAAAGCTTGAAAGAGAGAACCTGTAGATCCTAACCAAGTCTGCAAAGTTTAATCCAAACTGAAGGATTTCCCCTTATCTCTCCAAACAGGTCAATGGATTGACACCCTCTTTTGTCTGAGAGCAAAGTGATCACAAGAGATTCTTCCACCTCCAATGGTTTCTTACAGTAAATCAGACCCCCAGTGACCCCATCCAGCTCTAAAATTCTATGATTCTTTGATGCTGTAGGAATTGGGACTTTGAAAGTTAACAAGATGTATAGTTTAAATGGTTGAAAAATTGCATATTACTGTATAATTTATCCAGACACAAATATTTTGGTTAGACAATGGAACTTTACGACATCCTTTAAATCCCATGGAATATCATTTCATTTTTCTGAAGAACCAAGAACGTATTCGCTGCTGCTGTTGTTTGAAATGATTTCTCTCACTTTCTTCTATAGTTATCCTGTATCCTTGGCAGTGCCAAAGGCAATTGTCATGCATGGATGATAGTTATTGTTTTAAAAATAAATGGCTCATAGCTGCAAGCTTCATGCTATGTATCATAGCCTCATAAATACAAAGCTAAAGGACATTTAAAATCAGAAAACTATTCGCAGAAACACAGCCCTGACCCATAAATGTCAAATTATTTTATTAAAGAAGAGCCTCTCAAAAAATGGGCATGGGGAGGCATATTTTGGCAGTACAACTTGTGGGATGTGGAGGAACAATTAGATAGTTGCCATTGTGTATCAGTTATACTAAAGTTGAGTTGTTTTATAGAGCAGCAAATGTGGCATACAATTAACTGTGTGCACTACCAACCCCCACCCCACCCTGCCCCTGCCTCAACCCACCCTCAAGTCCCTCCTACCTGGCCACATGAATGCCTGGTTAGAAACTACAATTCCCAGAGTCCCTTACTGTTACCTGTGATCATGTGACTAAATTCTTGCCATCGAGATAAATGAAAATTATGTGTGCAACTTCTAGGTCATCTTCTTAAAGATGCAGAAATGCTTGCCCTGGACTTGGTCCCTATTTCCTTCCTGCTGCTTGGAAATGATGGCAATAAGAAGAATATTGGAAACCACATCCTGAGGATGGCAGAGCCTCTCAGAATGGATCCCTGAATTATGTTGTGGAGCAGAGCTTGCTTCCATACCCCAGACTATTAAGAAAGAGAGAGAAATAAACATCTATCTTGTGGGGCACCTTGTATGTTTGAGACTCTTTGTTACAGCATCTTAACCTTTACCTTCACTTACTCAAGAAAGAATGCACTTAAGAAAGTGCCTTGTGTTTACTTGTAAATGAGCTGAAAAAGAAGACAGGAAGGAGAAAGAAAGATAGAGCTTGGCACTATTTCTTAGCTTCTTTCTGAGAAAGAATCCAATATAATTTTAACAAAGACATTTCTACACATGTGCCCCTTTAGAGGGAATAATTTGAGTTACATCACTGAAATTTGCCATCCACTATATTGAAACAAGTATGATACAACATCTTTACTGTCCACAGGAAGCAACTAATGGCAAACAGAAGTCCAGGAGGAGTAACAGGAAGGAATGAGAGGGCATGCTTCATTCTTCAATATGACAGGCATTCTGAGAAAACATCTTCAATAAAAGCAAAACCAAGTGGGAAATAGTAAATTTTGAGTTACAGCATTATGTTGCCTGACTGGTGATACCTTCCTTTTCTTGTTTTCCAAGAGGCCTGCTTACTCCTGGCTACAATGTCCTCTTCCCCCACCTCCTTTATAGTTTAGATGAACTACAAAAAACTACAAATAACAGCAAGAACTTGAGTATTTTGCATGTATATTTGTATCTGTGTAGGCTGTGTTGCTTATCACATAGACTTATAGTACAACACCATGAGATATGGATAGGTATTATCACTATTCTTTTTTTTTTAGATGAGAACATGAGAAAGTGAAAGCTTCACATCTAATCAGTTATAGAACTACTCTTCTACATTCTTAACCACAATACTGTATCTCTCCCTGTTAGCCAGGGCACAGAGTGTGACAGATTAAACATGGCTACAAATTTGGTGTCACTCCTCCCATTGGGATGTAGAGGATAACTTCCCTCCCCTTAAATCTGGGCTGCTTACAGGGACTGTTGCACAAGTTATGCTATACCAGGAGTTCTGGGCTCAGGCCTTAAGAGTCTGGCAGCTTCCATTTCCTGTTTCCTGAAATGCTACTCTTTCCTGGAATGCTTGCTCTTAGAGTACCAAGTCCAACTACCCTGAGACCATCATACTGGGTTGACCATGTGCAGGTACTCCAGTCAACAGCCCCAGCTGAGCCCAACCTCCAGCCAGCCCTACCAAGGTCCAGACATAGAGGTGAAGCTGTCTTGGATTCTCCAGATTAGTCCATCCGCTGGTTGCATACTACTGAGAAATCTTCATCAATACCATGTGAGAGAAAAGTATCACCTAGCCAAGTGTGGACTAAATTCATGCCTCACAAAATCAGGAGATATAAAGCTTTTTTTTTTTAATCACTAAGTTTTGGGATAGTTTGTTACAAAGCAACAGATCACCAGAACACAGAATTTCCTAATTTAAAGCCCATGATGTATACATGCAGATTTATATATATATATATATATATATATATATATATATATGTGTGTGTGTGTGTGTGTGTGTGTGTGTGTGTCTGCGTGTGTGTATTCTCTTATATTCATATTTGAAAATGAATTTTTGCATCCTGTTAATATATTTCTAAAATACTTCCTTCTTAAAATGTTTAACAGCATTTCGAATCACTTAAGAAATAATAACTTGTTAGTATTAAGAACATTATATTTTGAATGTATAGTTTATAAGTGTATCAAATAGATTAGAATAGAAACTAAGACATGGAAATTTGAGCAGAATTTTCTTGATCTTTCTTAGATAATCATTTGAGTCATTATAACCTCCATTCAGGAAGAGAGAAATAACTTTTTTTATTTTAGAACTGCTTTTGTATGATTTCTGCCTTATGAAAACAGTAGTCAAGTACAGGAATATCTCTATTAGATATTCTCTATTCTCTATTAGAATATAAAATACACAGCTCTCCCATACAACCTAAAAGAGGACATGCACTCCAAAACTCATAATGAAAGCAAATAAGACCATTCCAAAGGGTGACAGAAACCCAAACATAAAACAGTATAAAATGGCTCTCTATGTCTCTGTACTTTTCAGGGGAAATCTTGGA
The DNA here is from genome assembly GCF_963924675.1 of Phocoena phocoena. Classification (NCBI taxonomy): domain Eukaryota; kingdom Metazoa; phylum Chordata; class Mammalia; order Artiodactyla; family Phocoenidae; genus Phocoena; species Phocoena phocoena. The sequence goes on along the minus strand of NC_089233.1, from coordinate 51,302,193 downwards.
CCCTACACTTTCATTCTTTTTCCTTTGTGATTTATTGCCTGCACAGTGGATATAAGGCAGTCAATTCCTGCCTGGATTTAAATCCTCCATGGCTGGAAGAATAACATAGTATTGTATTCACTTACAAAGATGATATTGACATACCTTCAGCATGATGGCACTTCAGAAGAGCTGTTCACTCTTTCTCCCTGGCCCTTTCTCATGACCAAAAAAAATGGCCAGGATTAGGTAGGCAGTTACAAAAAGGTAACTGGCCACTTGGAAAGGAAACACATGGACTTTATCAGAGCATAACACTGAGGGCGAGAACCATATTTTGCACACTGGCATTAGTGTCATGCTCTAATCAACAAACAAAAGCATCTTTAGAAGCTGCATGTGCTGTTTTTGGACACCACTGAACCACTGACTTGATGATGCAATAACCTCTGTCCTGTTGGGAAAATTTGTTGAGCCATTATCAATTTTGCTAATCTGACTGGGGGATGCTGCATCTAAGACACAGTTACCTAAATGCAGAAACAAAAGGGAATGTGCATTTACACACTGGACACTCTACTGGGGAGAGGAGGATGGAGCCCTCCTGCAGACCAGCACAGATTCCTCAAGGGTCCCATCAGTGCCCACCAGCCACAGCGTATTCAAGAGGGTTCCTTTCCTTGAGTGCACAGTATCACAAGTGACATTTTTAAAAAGTGAAGTATAGTTGATTTACAATGTTGTGTTAATTTCTGCTGTACAGCAAAGTGATTCAGTTATACACATTCTTTTTTTAATTCTTTTCCATTATGGTTTGTCACAGGATATTGAATATAGTTCTCTGTGCTATACAGTAGGACCTTGTTGTTTTTCCATGCTATATATAATAGTTTGCATCTGCTAATCCCTAACTCCCAATCCATCCCTCCCCCACACCCCTCCCCCTTGGCAACCACAAGTCTGTTCTCTATGTCTCTGTGTGAGTCTGTTTCTGTTTCTTAGATAAGTTCATTTGTGTCATATTTTAGATTCACATATAAGTGATATCATATGGTATTTGCCTTTCTATAAGAGATACTTTTTAATGTAACACGGACTACAAAATCCAACCTTGCGTTAATTGCAGAAGCCAGTGAAAAATTTTATAACAAAAGGCATTTGACATAAATATGGTTGTAATTACACATGTTGTAACATGCCTTTTAAAACAACAGAATTCAAATGGCAGGTCATATTCACTCTTTGGAGGTAAAAAGTGATTTGGTTATTATTTTACATTTAGTAAAGTGTATCTAGGATAGTTTCTCTGGAACTCAGATTACTATTATATTTACACGCTATTTTAAATTTCTTATATATTTATCTATATACCTGGTATTGTTAAATATTTGACTAGTGTCCTTTCAGAAGTACCTCAGAGAAACTGTTTTCTTTTGCTTACTACCATTTTTAAGTGATTATCTTATTTTTAATAAGCTTTGTAAGAAGGTATGTCAAAACAGGATTTTGTTTTTTCTCAAAGAAAAGGACTGTATGTATCACCATCCAAAGAACATCCAAATTGGGGCATCTCTGCCATGGTTTGGGACAAGAATTGGCCACACAGCTGTTTCCAACTTGGCTTTTTGATTTACCCTTTCGAGGAGAAAGCCAGGCAAGCATTAGTGCTTGTAAAGGTAGCCTTGAGTTTAAAACAGACCCTGCTCCTGTCATAGAACCCTTAATCCTTTCATGAAGATCAGCCACATCCTGCAGAAAGCTAGATTAGAGAGAGCTCTGTCCTTAGTCTTTGAATGTAGAATTTGTTGAAGGAAAGACAAAAAGGAAAGAATCAGAGAAGGAGGAAGAAAAGCTGTCTTATAGAAGTAGTGCTAGTAATGGTGGTACACTGTGAGTTACTTTGGCTTGTGAAGGCAGCCTAAGAACTAATGCATCACTTTAAACAATGGTTTCCATGGACATATTTTACTCCAAATCATACTTACCAAATGTCCTTGGAAATGCAACCCATTTATACACATAACATTTATCAAATGCCTACATCAGTGCTTATGGTTACTGGATTTAATATATGTGAAATCCTGGCACAGACCAGACACTCAATAAATTCTAAAAAGCAAAAATTACAAATGAGTATCTTCTCAATCCCCAAATTAGAACAGTGAGTTTTCATTCCTTTTTAAAAATTCTGTCCACATACACAGGTAGGAGGTATCAATACAAACTTATGGCTCTTAAAACACAGTCTACATTTGGTAACTCTTGAGTAGAAATAACTTCACCCTGTAAAGGATGCAGCAAACACAGTCACCACATTAGATGGGGATGGTATATACAAGACATGTGAGGTTCCTTCTGATGCTAAGGTGTAGAGACTCAAAAGAATAATGTTCACCTCTTCTTCTTTCTACCCGTTCGTCTCTGTGCAAAACCATTCCCCATACAAAAGAAAGAACTGCATGGGCAAGAAAGAAATCTTAACAGGAACGGACAGGCACAGAATGTGTTTAGTGTGTTTGACATCTTATTGCATTTAAAATAACTACAAAATACCAGTTGTCCTTCCTGTTATAACAGATGGAAGGAATCTGGCACCTTGTCCTTAGTGTGTTTCCAGGAAAGAGACTCAAAATGTGTTTATTACCGTGTTTATTGGAAAAGAGAAAAAAGAAAAAGAAATGAACCTCTCAAATCTCCTTTAAAAATAACAAGCTTTTAAAAGGCTGTTCAGCAGAACTTTCTACAATGCTCTGTATGTTGGGCATGTGAGCTGTCTGTGAAGTGGCCAGGAGCCACATGTGGGCTTTGAGAACCTGAGATGTGTTGGTGCAAGTAAGGAACTGAATTTTTTATTGTATTTAATATTAATTTTTTTAAACTTCAATAGCCACATGTGGCTTGTGGCTACCATACTGGACATCTCTAAAGGCTAAGACTTCATAGGTTATCTGAAGGGAAATCAATAGTACAAATGATTCCCCTACAATTTATCTGATTGAGTTAATGATACTTCATCTGCCTCCCAAATGGCTGAATATCTATTCTTAAAATAATCAAGTCAAAAACTCCTTTCTAGCTCCTAGTTGTCCACCGGTATACCGTGACAGATTTTATGAGACATTTCTGCCCATAGACACCCTCTGGGCAATTCACTATCACTCACAGTCCTACCGAATGGGAACCTAATTGCTGTGAGCTGTACGACCACCCCCCACCTACGCCCAGCATTCCTGGAAGGGCTACTGACCCCAGTGCAGTCTATTCATAGGCTGGCCAATTAGCATCTTAAAACCCGGTGATTAAAGTTAAACTGGGATGGGCTTCCCTGGTGGCGCAGTGGTTGAGAGTCCGCCTGCTGATGCAGGGGACACAGGTTCGTGCCCCGGTCCGGGGAGATCCCACATGCCGCGGAGCGGCTGGGCCCGTGAGCCATGGCCGCTGAGCCTGCGAGTCCGGAGCCTGTGCTCCGCAACGGGAGAGGCCACAACAATGAGAGGCCCGCGTACCGCAAAAAAAAAAAAAAAAAAAAAAAAAGTTAAACTGGGCTAATGGGAGACATGGATTTAGAATCAGAAATCTGGGAGATTCTGCTAGTTAGCATGCAAATGGGACCAAAGTAATACAGAATGACTTACTGTGCTACAGAGGGATGTGCACAGCATAATGGCCTTGAGTAAATTGGAAAAGGGAAGAAAAGCCCCAAGGAAGCCAGGAAGTCCTACAGCAGAAATAGGAGGAGAATGGCACAGCCTTGCTGAAGGAAATACATAATTGCCTCAACTCCTGACAAGCAAGACTAGCTCCAAAATGTATTTTCACTATGATCACTATGTTTTAGATATTCCTCAGATCCACAGTTCTAACTGTGACTCCTCACCCTTTTTTTCTGAGCTAATCTGAACCTAAGAAAGTCTCTGTTCACTAAGATACGTAGATTTAACATACATATGTAGAACTAAACCATCCCTTACCACCAAAGGAAAAAGAAAAAAACTTGAGACCCCATGGGTCCTAAATTTGATGAACCTGGGGATCAATCCTAAAGGAAGAAGATAACGTGCTTTATAGGGTGGATTGCTTTTTCTTACATGTCTCTCTTTGAGGGTCTTCACTTGCTAGGTATTGCTGCTGAGTAATCCTTGCCACTGGAATGTGTTTTTTTAATGTTGGAAAGAATCTTCATAGTTTTTGTTTGTACTTTAATTTTTTTTAGGTTTTTATAGGAGTTAATTCTTATAAAGTACATCTTAGACTATACTGTCTGCAGGCAGATGCTCCATTTACTTCAAGAGATACAAAACAACTGGGGCCAGTAAGACAGTTAAGTGATTAGAAACAATGCTAGATACACAGACCCAGAAAATCATAGAGGATCTAATAAATTGTTTTAAAACCCATTTGCGATTGGCATCTTAACTGACTCTGTTATTTGAATATGAGGAAGGTCACGTGGAAAAGGTTAGGATTTTCTAGTCTGGCAGACAGAGGGTAGAAAAACCTGGCATGATTCTTGCTGTCTTTGGTTGGGTTCCAGCAGAGCCTGAAGCAGGGACTTGGATACATATGACTTACTGAGGAAGTGCTCTCAGGAGACCAAGGTAGGCAGGGTGAAGAGCTGAGCAACGATGAGTCTGCTCTCAGCCTGATCTCAGAGGGAGCTCTGGAGCGTTAGCTGCCTCACAGGCAAGGGGATTAACATTCTGTACTCCTGGGTCAGTCACTGCCTGTGAATGTAGCATCTTGGATGGAGAGTCTTCCATTGGCTGAAGGCAACTCCCCAGAGAAGAGGCCGGCTGTGGCAGCCAGCACTCCCCACAGCTCAGGGATGGTACACAGGCCCAGTAACAGGATCTGGGGAACTGGGTGGGGTATTTACAAAATCTACCACACACCTCTTCCTAAACAGGAACTCCGGTCCCCAGGAGAAAATGTACATTTAAAAATTGTAAGTATTGAATTGAGCAAAGGGGATTCTTCAGACTAAGAATGGTCAAAAACATGGCGATCTTGTGAACTTTTTAAGGAGATAGAACTGAATACAGGTGATGAACAATGAAATACAGAGAGGGCAGGAATCAAAACAGTCCAGCTGAACACCCACAGAAGCACAGAGAAAACCTTTCTCTAATGCAAGGATGACAAAATGAGGGGTTCTAATACTTGGCAGTGACAAAAGATTCAATTTGGATTGAAAGAGCAGATAGGACCAATGGTGCTTAGCACAAGGCATGGCACATAGTAGAGGCTTTAAATATTTTCTTGACATTTGAATGTAATAATGAATAAATGAATGGATAAAACGCTAAACAGGTCAATAATTAATTCATCATTCCCAACATGCACTTCTTCCTCATTCTGTTTACATTATTCAGTTCACATTTTTTTTTTCAGTTCACATTTTTTAAGTTAAAATTTACCAGAGTAAAGAATGTTTTTAAAGAAGAAAAACTATACAGCCATCCAAAATATTTATGGAAAATAAACAAATTAGTCAACTAATACCATGTGTCTTACTGCTTATTTCAGTAGTCACCAGGCTATTTGGTGACAACTTGCTATGAGGAATGTTTAATTTCCAACTCTATAGCACTTCTTTGCAACATCACTGTAAATTAGTAAAACAAGACAATGAAACAAATAACTACTCTAAGCAATGTATGAATTATTGCAATTGGGTCAATCCAAATCTTTTATATGAATATATAAAATATCACACACAATAATTTTTAAATTTCATAATTTATTATTTTTGAAGGACCTAATAAACTGATTACTGTCTCCCTAGAAAGAGAAATAGAAGAGTATTCAGTGAACATTATTGATGCCATTTTTAAACAAACAAGAAAGAAGAGGGGGTGGTTTTCACTTCAGTTTTGCTGAAAAACATGGTGGAGAAGGAGAGGTAAAGGGAGAAAAGGACTTTTTCAGAATTCTCACCTTTTGTTTCAATATGAAAAATCTTTCAAAAGCAACAAATAAAAGAAAATTTAGGAGAATAGTGAAAGGGTATATCAGTATAACCACAGACATATAAATACATATGTATGTATGAAACACAATCTTTTCTTTGACATAAAATCATCCTGTGACAATCCATTTCCCAGGGGGCAAAAGAAACTATGTCCATCAACCCTCATAATTCTACACAGTTTTGTATATTTGGTGATTTTCAAAATGTTTACAATCATCCCTCAGTATTTGCATGGGATTAGTTCCAGGACCCCCTGCAAATACCAAAATCCATGGATGTTCAAGTCCTTTATGACACTGTATTTGTACATAACCTATGTACATCTTCCCATATACTTTATATCATCTTTAGATTACTTATAATACTGATACAATGTAAATGCTATGTAAATAGTTTCTGGTAAGCAACAAATTCAAGTTTTGTGTTTTGGAACTTTCTGGAATTATTTTTTGCATTTAAAAATATTTTTAAATTTTACATTAGAGTACGATTGATTTAATTTTTCACATATTTTTGATCTGTGGTTGGCTGAATGCACAGATGTAGAACCCATGGAAATGGAGGGCCAACTGTACATATTATATATATAATTTTTATAATTTATTTGCTGCATCTGTATTTACTTCAGGTGTTGCATTTTATGTATTAAGTGCATATCTGATATTCTAACAATAAAATAGTGGTTTTATTATAACCACTTATAAAAAAAGACTATATTTATTTATCTATTTACAATAAAATATAGTGGGTCCAAATGGTTGTCTAGTATTTCAGGGACTCTTGACACTTTACCACTGATGAATATCTAAAGACAGAGGAAAACAGATAGATGTTCTTCAAGGAACTAAGAGCCATATTGTTAGGGGCACAAAATGGTATTCTGTGTATGTGTGTGAGGAGAGGAAGGGCACCTTCTCTTTTATCTCAAAGGAAGAATATTACCTTTCACTTTGTAATATTTTCTGCCTTAATATGAAGCTCAGGTTTTCCTCCGCACAACTCTAACATCCTTTGGCATTCTAATAAGATGCATCATATTCATACCCTGGTTTCTGCACTCCAGCCCCAGCCCAGCGCTCCGCACTTACTGGGAGGAGTAGAAAAGTGCCAGGGCTGAGAGGCTCAGGCTGGTAGAGCCCAGAGGCATTTACCTCCTCCTTCCTAGTTTCAACCTGAATGTTTGGGAGGTTGGGCTGGCACCCAGGCTGTGGTGGGCAGCCTTAGACACGAGTGTATCTGGCCACACTTATGCTTCTAAAATGATGCTGGTTGCTGCAATCCCTCCCTTGACAACATTCACTGGCTCCCACATGCTTGCAGATAAAATGTCTAAACTCTTTTCAACACTAGCCAATTTCTCACCCATGGCTTCTTTACCTAATCCTGAAGGGCTGGAGCTTGGATGGGCAAAATTAAACATCTATCTTTATTAACCATTAATAGAAACCGATTATTTCCTTCAATGATGCATGGAGCAACAGACCATAAAAGGAACAGAGTCACTTGTGACACTTTCACTTATGGGAATCACAGATATTTTCATATCACAAGTTTTTTTCAATGTTCTGGTAACTGCAGTTCAAAAAAATTGAAATGATTCTGAGACGGGCCTACAGCGTTCACCAGATCGCCACCCTTGGCACAAACCATGGTTAAAACCCTATTCCAGCCTGTTTTTACTACTGATTCCCTCTACCTACTCCATGATTCTCCTATAACTAGGTGCTGTTCTTCCAAAAACATTCCTTCGCCTTTCGTGACCTCATGTCTTGATCTCATAGCTCTTTTCTTGGGATCTTCATCCCTGTTGGAAAATGTGCCCTTTAAGAATGTTCTGGGAAGAACAAGCTTGATGAGGTTTCCCCTGGTGTTTAAATATATCTCCTCTGTGCTTTTAAAACTGTTGGTGCATTCCCCATCATCAGTCTTTAGCAGATTCTAGTTTGAGTCTGTGTGTCTGTCTGTACCAACACGCCTATGTCTCTAGATGATAAAGGTCGCTTTTTTTCATCTCCCAATTCCTGGTATAGTAATTTGTTACATTGCAGACACTCAAAAAATGTTTAAGGAATAAAGGAAAGGCTATTTTCCCAGGAGTAACAGATTAATAAAGCATTCTCAATACTCAGGGCACAACAGCAGAGCGGCACAGTGATGTGGCAGGACCTACTTGCTTTCAATGACAATTTCTGAGTATAGGATGGTGCTTCCATTTCCAAACAGAATTTCCCTTAAAATCAAATTACTGATTGATTGCAAATAAAATTCCAAGTCAACACAGCATCTCTTCATGTTATAAGCAAGGCTGACTCCAGGCAAAATGTGATAAGCAAAACCTGTCTCAGGAACCCTGACATTCTGTCTCATCAGCCTTGTCCTTCTTCCACAAAAGCTCTGAGTGCATCTCCCAGGCAGGCCCTGAGGGCTCTTTTGACATCTTGGCATGTCTAGGGATACTTCCTGTAGCACGTAATCCAGGCCTGTCCTTCTAGGAGTTCACACTTGTCTCCACTCCCTCCTTTTTAAAACCTTGCCTGTGTGATCTGTTCAGGCAGCCTTGTCCTGAGAGAGCTAATGATGGCTTTCAAAACAAGCCTCATTCATCGATTTGACAACTGCTATTGGGTATTCACTGAGCACTTCTTATGTGCCAGGTGCCATGATCTAGGATGCAGAGATAAAAGTAGAGTCGCTGCCCTCAAAGAGTTCCCTATTAAGAGGCAATGGGCAGTTGTAACTTACCTGGTTAAAGCTATGTTAGGGAGCACAGATAGAGGCACTGTCTTAGTTTGGGTTCTCAGAAGCAGACCTGTGCACAAGAGTTTCAGTGTGAGCCTTTTATTTGGGAGGTGATCTTAGGATGCATGGAGAGAATATGAGGTAGTTAGACTGAAAGGATAAAAGCAGTCAATACAGGGTATGTTTTCAAGCAGGTTATGCCATGAGCAATTGGGGTTTAGTCCTGATAAGCACCTCTGGGTGATGTAGAATGTACCCCAGCATTGTCCTACCTGAGAGATCACAATTTATTCACCAATTCCCATTGTTCACTGGTTGGAAACTCTACCTGGCATGTTAACTCTGGAGTTTCCAGCTTGAAATGTGTGTGACCTAAGCAAGGTCCTATGAGGAGGCAAAGTCCTCAGGAGAGCATCCCAGGTGCTTGCAGAAAGAAGCTAAAGGCATGTGGGAAAATGATGAGTGCTAAGGAACACTGACAGGGTCTGCTCAGACCAGAGTGGGGGCACTGCCAAGGAAGGTTTCCCAGAGGACAGGATGCCTGAGAAGTGCTTTGAGAGATGAAGACCCCTAACCTAGCACATGATCACACTAGCAAGCATTTCACGTCTACTTAGCAATTGAAGGATGTATACTCTTCAATTGCTAAGTGCAGTGTCTTATATGTCGATTAGTTCAAGTTTACAAATTATTTTGTCCGAATCTATAACTTACTCTTTTTGTTCAAGAGTTACCAAGACTTGTGGATTTCTCTCTCTTTTTAGTTTTATCAAATTTTGCTTACTGAATTGACCCTTGAACAACACAGGTTTGAACTGTGTGGGTCCACTTCTACACAGATAATTTTCAGTAGTAAATACTACAGTACTACATGGTCTGTGGTTGGTTGAATCTATGGATGTGGAGGAACCATGATACGAAGGGCTGAGTATAAGTTACAGGCAAATTAATCCCCAAGTTGCTCAAGGGTCAGCTGTGTGTGTGTGTGTGTGTGTGTGTGTGTGTGTGTGTGTGTGTGTAAGCGAGAGTGCAAGACTTTATTGTTTGGCACACAGACATTAAAAATTGTTGTATCCTTCTGGTGGAATCACCCTTTAATTTTATAAAGTATGATATATTTTTCCTTCTAAAAATGCTTCTCATCTTAAAATCCACTATAGTTTTATAAACATATCTATACTTGCTTTTTGTTTTAAATTTTGCACCATCTATTTTATTAGCATTATTCCTTCAACATTTGTATACCATTATATTTAAGATTGTCTCCTATAAGCAGCATATAACAGTTATTTCTTTTTTATTTAATCCAATCTTAAAGTTTTAGATTTTTTTAACATCTTTATTATAGTATAATTGCTTTACAATGGTGTGTTAGTTTCTGCTTTATAACAAAATTTATCAGTTATACATATACATATGTCCCCATATATCTTCCCATTTGCATGTCCCTCCCTTCCACCCTCCCCATCCCAACCCTCTAAGTGGTCACAAAGCACCGAGCAGATCTCCTGGTGCTATGCAGCTGCTTCCCACTAGCTATCTACTTAAAGTTTGGTAGTGAATATATGTCCATGCTACTTTCTTGCTTTGTCCCAACTTACCCTTCCCTCTCCCCTTATCCTCAAGTCCATTCTCTAGTAGGTCTGGGTCTTTATTCCTGTCTTGCCCCTAGGTACTTCATGACCATTTTTTTTTTTTTGGATTCTATATATATGTTAGCATATGGTATTTGTTTTTCTCTTTCTGACTTACTTCACTCCGTATGACAGACTCTAGGCCCATTCACCTCACTACAAATAACTCAATTTTGTTTCTTTTTATGGCTGATTAATATTTCATTGTATATATGTGCCACATCTTCTTTATCCATTCGTCTGATGATGGACACTTAGGTTGCTTCCATGTCCTGGCTACTGTAAATAGAGCAGCAATGAACATTCTGGTACATGACTCTTTTTGAATTATGGTTTTCTCAGGGTATATGTCCAGTACTGGGATTGCTGGGTCGTATGGTAGATCTATTTTTAGTTTTTTAAGGAACCTCCATATTGCTCTCCACAGTGGCTGTATCGATTTACATTGCCACCTACAGTGCAAGAGGGTTCCCTTTTCTCCACACCCTCTCCAGCATTTACTGTTTGTAGAATTTTTTGATGATGGCCATTCTGACCGGTGTGAGATAATATCTCATTGTAGCTTTGATTTGCATTTCACTAATGATTAATGATGTTGAGCACTCGTTCATGTGTTTGTTGGCAATCTGCATATCTTCTTTGGAGAAATGTCTATTTAGGTCTTCTGCCAATTTTTGGATTGGGTTGTTTGTTTTTTGATATTGCACTGCATGAGCTGCTTGTAAATTTTGGAGATTAATCCTTTGTCAGTTGCTTCATTTGCAAATATTTTCTCCCATTCTGAGGGTTGTCTTTTCATCTTGTTTATGGTTTCTTTGCTGTGCAAAAGTTTCATTCGGTACCATTTGTTTATTTTTATTTCCATTTCTCTAGGAGGTGGGTCAAAAAGGATATTGCTGTGATTTACGTCATAGAGTGTTCTGCCTATGTTTTCCTCTAAGAGTTTGTTAATGTCTGGCCTTACATTTAGGTCTTTAATCCATTCTGAATTTATTTTTGTGTATGCTGTCAGAGAGTGTTCTAATTTCATTCTTTTACATGTAGCTGTCGAGCTTTCCCAGCACCACTTATTGAAGATGCTGTCTTTTCTCCACTGTATATTCTTGCCTCCTTTATCAAAGATAAGGTGACCATATATGCATGGGTATATCTCTGGGCTTTCTATCCTGTTCCATTGATCTATCCTTCTGTTTTTGTGTCAGTACCATACTGTCTTGATTACTGTAGCTTTGTAGTATAGTCTGAAGTCAGGGAGCCTGATTCCTCCAGCTCCGTTTTTTGTCCTCAAGATTGCTTGGGCTATTCAGGGTCTTTTGTTTCCATACAAATTGTGAAATTTTTTGTTCCAGTTCTGTGAAAAACGCCAGTGGTAGTTTGATAGGGATTGCATTGAATCTGTAGATTGCTTTGGGCAGTAGAGTCATTTTCACAATGTTGATTCTTCCAATAAAAGAACATGGTATAGCTCTCCATCTATCTGTATCATCTTTAATTTCTTTCATCAGTGTCTTATAATTTTCTGCATACACGTCTTTTGTCTCCTTAGGTAGGTTTATTCCTAGATATTTTATTCTTTTTGTTGCAATGGTAAATGGGAGTGTTTTCTTAATTTCACTTTCAGATTTTTCATCATTAGTGTATAGGAATGCAAGAGATTTCTGTGCATTAATTTTTTATCCTGCTACTTTACCAAATTCATTGATTAGGTCTAGTAGTTTTCTGGTAGCATCTTTAGGATTCTCTATGTATAGTATTATGTCATCTGCGAACAGTGACAGCTTTACTTCTTCTCTTCTGATTTGGATTCCTTTTATTTCTTTTTCTTCTCTGATTGCTGTGGCTAAAACTTCCAAAACTATGTTGAATAAGAGTGGTGAGAATGGGCAGCCTTGTCGTGTTCCTGATTGTAGTGGAAATGGTTTCAGTTTTTCACCATTGAGGACAATGTTGGCTCTGTGTTTGTAATATATGGCCTTCATTATGTTGAGAAAAGTTCCCTCTATGCCTACTTTCTGCAGGGATTTTATTATAAATGGGTGTTGAATTTTGTTGAAAGCTTTCTCTGCATCTATTGAGACAATCATATGATTTTTCTCCTTCAATCTGTTAATATGGTGTATCACATTGATTGATTTGTGTATATTGAATCCTTGCATTCGTGGGATAAACCCCACTTGATCATGGTGTATGATCCTTTTCATGTGCTGTTGGATGCTGTTTGCTAGTATTTTGTTGAGGATTTTTGCATCTATATTCATCAGTGATATTGGCCTGTAGTTTTCTTTCTTTGTGACATCTTTGTCTGGTTTTGGTATCTGGGTGATGTTGCTCTCATTGAATGAGTTTGGGAGTGTTCCTCACTCTGCTATATTTTGGAAGAGTTTGAGATGGAAAGATGTGAGCTCTTCTCTAAATGTTTGATAGATTTCGCCTGTGAAGCCATCTGGTCCTGGGCTTCTGTTTGTTGCAATATTTTTAATCACAGTTTCAATTTCAGTGCTTGTGATTGGTTTGTTCATATTTTCTATTTCTTCCTGTTTCAGTCTCAGAAGTTTGTGCATTTCTACGAATTTGTCCATTTCTTCCAGGTTGTCTATTTTATTGCCATAGAGTTGTTTGTAGTAATCTCTCATGATTCTTTGTATTTTTGCAGTGTCAGTTGTTACTTCTCCTTTTTCATTTCTAATTCTATTGATTTGAGTTTTCTCCCTTTTTTTTGTTTTTTTTTTTGATGAGTCTGGCTAATGGTTTATCAATTTTGTTCATCTCCTCAAGGAACCAGCTTTTAGTTTTATTGATCCTCACTATCATTTCCTTCATTTCTTTTTCATTTATTTCTGATCTGATCTTTATGATTTCTTTCCTTCTGCTAACTTTGGGGGATTTTTGTTCTTCTTTCTCTAATTGCTTTAGGTTTAAGATTAGGGTGTTTGAAATATTTCTTGTTTCTTGAGGTAGGATTGTATTGCTAAAAACTTCCCTCTTAGAACTGTTTTTCCTGCATCCCATAGGTTTTGGGTCATCCTGTTTTTATTGTCATTTTTTTCTAGGTATTTCTTGATTTCCTGTTTGATTTCTTCAGTGATCTCTTGGTTATTAAGTAGTGTATTGTTTAGCCTCCATGTGTTTGTATATTTTACAGATTTTTTCCTGTAATTGATATCTAGTCTCATAGCATTGTGGTAGGAAAGATACTTGATACGATTTCAATTTTCTTACATTTGCCAAGGCTTGATTTATGACCCAACATATGATCTATCTTAGAGAATGTTCCATGAGCACTTGAGAATAATGTGTATTCTGTTGTTTTGTGATGGACTGCCCTATAAATATCAATTAAGTCCATCTTGTTTAATGTATCATTGAAAGATTGTGTTTCCTGATTTATTTTCACTTTGGATGATCTGTCCATTGGTGAAAGTGGGGTGTTAAACTCCCCTACTATGATTGTGTTACTGTCGATTTCCCCTTTTATGGCTGTTAGCATTGCCTTATATATTGAGGTGTTCCCATGTTGGGTGCATAAATATTTACAATTGTTACATCTTCTTCTTGGATTGATCACTTGATCATTATGTAGTGTCCTTCTTTGTCTCTTGTAATAGTCTTTGTTTTGAAGCCTATTTTGTCTGACATGAAAATTGTTACTCCAGCTTTCTTTTGATTTCCATTTGCATGGAATACCTTCTTCCATCCCCTCACTTTCAGTCTATATGTGTCCCTACGTCTGAAGTGGGTCTCTTGGAGACAGCATGTATATGGCTCTTGTTTTTCTATCCATTCAACCAGTCTATGTCTTTTTGTTGGAGCATTTAATCCATTTACATTTAAGGTAATTATCAATATGTCTGTTCCTATTCCCATTTTCGTAATGGTTTTGGGTTTGTTATTGTAGGTCCTTCTCTTGTGTTTCCTGCCTAGAGAAGTTCCTTTAGCATTTGTTATAAAGCTGGTTTAGTGGTGCTGAATTCTCTTAGCTTTTGCTTGACTGTAAAGGTTTTCATTTCTCTGTCAAATCTAAACGAGATCCTTGCTGGGTAGAGTAATCTTGGTTGTAGGTTTTTCTCCTTCATCACTTTAAATATATCCTGCCACTCCCTTCTGTTTTGCAGAGTTTCTGCTGAAAGAGCAGCAGTTAACCTTATGGGGATTCCCTTGTATGTTATTTTTCCCTTGCTGCTTTTAGTGTTTTTTCTTTGTATTTAATTTTTTGATAGTTTAATTAAGATGTGTCTTGGCATGTTTCTCCTTGGATTTATCCTGTATGACTCTCTGTGCTTTCTGGACTTGATTAACCCTCTCCTTTCCCATATTAGGGAAGTTTTCATCTATAATCTTTACAATATTTTCTCAGTACCTTTCTTTTTCTCTTCTTCTTCTGGGACCCCTGTAATTTGTATGATGGTGCATTTAATGTTGTCCCAGAGGTTTCTGAGACTGTCCTCAATTCTTTTATTTCCTTTTTCTTTATTCTGCTCTGCAGTAGTTATTTCCACTATTTTATCTTCCAGGTCACTTATCCGCTCTTCTGCCTCAGGTTTTCTGCTATTGATCCCTTCTAGAGAATTTTAAATTTAATTTATTGTTTTTCATCATTGTTTGTTTGCTCTTTAGTTCTTCTAGGTAATTGTTAAACGTTTCCTGTATTTCTCCATTCTATTTCCAAGATTTTGGATCATCTTTACTATCATTATTCTGAATTCTTTTTCAGGTAGACTGCCTATTTCCTCTTCATTTGTTAGGTCCGGTGGGTTTTTGCCTTGCTGCTTCATCTGTTGTGTGTTTCTCTGTCTTCTCATTTTGCTTCACTTTCTTTGTTTGGGGTATCATTTCCACAGGATGCAGGTTCGTAGTTCCTGTTGTTTTTGGTGTATGCCCCCAGTGGCTAAGGTTGGTTCAGTGGGTTGTGTAGGCTTCCTGGTGGAGCAGACTGGTGACTGTGTTCTGGTGGATGAGGCTGGATGTTGTCTTTTTGGTGGGAAGGTCCACATCTGGTGGTGTGTTTTGGGGTGTCTGTGACCTTATTATGATTTTAGGCAGCCTCTCTGCTAATGGATGTGGTTGTGTTCCTGTCTTGCTAGTTGTTTGGCATAGTGTGTCCACTGTATTTTGCTGGTTGTTGAGTTGACCTGGGTCTTGTCATTGAGATGGAGATCTCTGTGAGATTTTTGCCATTTGATATTACGTGGAGCTGGGAAGTCTCTTGTGGACCAGTGCCCTGAACTTGGCTCTCCTACCTCAGAGGCACAGCCCTGATGCCTGGCTGGAGCACCAAGAGCCTGTCATGCACACAGCTCAGAATAAAAGGGAACAAAAAAAGAAAGAAAGAAAGAAGAAAGATAAAATAAAATAAAGTTATTAAAAATAATTTTTAAAAATTTAAGTAATAAAAAATAAAAGAAAGAAGAGAGCAACCAAACCAAAAAACAAATCCACCATTGATAACAAGTGCTAAAAACTATACTAAAAGAAAAAAAACAACAAAAAAACGGACTGACAGAACCCTAGGACAAATGGTAAAAGCCAAGTTATACAGACAAAATCACACACAGGAGCACTCATATACACATTCACAAAAAGAGAAAAAGGGAAAAAAAAAAATATATATATATATATATCCTTGCTCCAAAGACTACCTCCTCAATTTGGGATGATTTGTTGTCTATTCAGGTATTCCATAGATGCAGGGAATATCATGTTGATTGTGGAGATTTAATCTGCTGCTCCTGAGGCTGCTGAGAGAAGTTTCTTTCTCTTCTTTGTTCGCACAGCTCCTGGGGTTCAGCTTTGGATTTGGACCCACCTCTGCATGTAGGTCACCTGAGGGCGTCTGTTTTTCGCTCAGACAGGACGGGGTTAAAGGAGCAGCTGATTCGGGGGCTCTGGCTCACTCTGGCCGGGGGGAGGGAGGGGTACCAAATGCGGGGCAAGCCTACGGTGGCAGAGGCAGACGTGACGTTGCACCAGCCTGAGGCATGCCCTGTGTTCTTTTGGGGAAGTTGTCCCCGGATCACAGGACCCTGGCAGTGGCGAGCTGCACAGGCTCCCGGGAGGGGAGATGTGGATAGTGACCTTTGCTTGCTCACAGGCTTCTTGGTGGCAGCAGCAGCAGCCGTAGTGTCTCATGCCCGTCTCTGGGGTCCGTGCTGATAGCTGCAGCTCACATCTGTCTCTGGAGCTCCTTTAAGCGGTGCTCTTAATCCCCTCTCCTCACGCACCAGGAAACAAAGAGGCAAGAAAAAGTCTCTTGCCTCTTCTGCAGTTCCAGACTTTTTCCCGGACTCCCTCCTGTCTAGCTGTGGTGCACTAGCCTCCTTCAGGCTGTGTTTAAGCAGCCAACCCCATTCCTCTCCCTGGGATCTGACCTCCAAAACCCAAGCCTCAGCTCCCAGCCCCCAGCTGTCCTGGCGGGTGAGCAGAAAAGCCTCTCTGGCTGGTGAGTTCTGGTTAATATTTATTTATTTGGTTGCACTGGGCCTTAGTTGCAGCAGGCGGGCTCCTTAGTTGTGGCACGTGGGCTCCTTAGTTGTGGCAGGCGGGCTCCTTAGTTGCAGCTTGTGGGCTCCTTAGTTGCAGCATGCATGTGGGATTTAGTTCCCTGATGAGGGATCGAACCCCGGCCCCATGAATTGGGAGCGCAGAGTCTTACCCACTGCGCCACCAGGGAAGTCCCGGCTATTATTTCTTAAACTATTACTTCTGTATTATTTCTTCTCCCTTTCAGACTTCAATTATGTTAAACTTTCCATGGGGTTATGTATGTCTTTTGCATTCTTTTCTATGTGTTTCAACTGTTTTCCTCTCTGTATTTCAGTCTGGACATTTCCTTTTGACCTGTGTTCCAGTTCACTAGTCCTATCTTCTCTTGTATTTAATCTGTTTTAAACCCACTTATTGAGTCATTCATTTCTGTCATTATATTTTCAGCTATACAATTTCCAGTTGAATCTTGTAATAGACTTCAGTTCTCTAAAGAATTCTCCAGTTTATTATCTGTATTCTTAAACATACTAAGCAAATTATGCAAAAGTCCCTACAAGACAGCACTAATAACTGTGGGTATGTTTCTATTACCTGTTTTGTTTCTCTTGTTTTTTAATCATTTGATCTTACTTTCAGCATTTCTGGTAAATTCTTATTAAATGCTTGACATTGCATAAGAAAAACTGTGATAATAACTGAAGCTATGGCTGACGTTATCTTCTTAGACTGGAGTACAGCTGACTCTTGAACAACATGAGGGTTAGGGTTGCCAACCCCTGTGTAGTTGAAAAACCATGTACAACTTTACCGTTGGTCCTCCATGTCCATGGTTCTGCACCTGCAGATTCAACTAACATGGACTGTGTAGTACTGTAGTTTGTATTTATTTTTAAAAATCCATGTATAAGGGGACCTGCACAGTTCAAACCCATATTGTTAAAGAGTCAACCATATTACATTTTTAATGGCAGCAGTTATAAATAGGGGTAGATAAACTTAATTCTGTCTGGCATTGAGCTTGGTCTCAACTGGTTTCAATGTGTGTGTGTGTGTGTGTGTGTGTGTTTAATGGCTAGTCTATAGCTAGTTTACCTTATTCCTAGGCTGGTGTCCTTCTGTTTACAGAACCCCTTTTTCATGGTGTACCCTGAACTCCTATTTGCATCTGTCAGGCCCCAAGAAACTGAGCCTGATGAAAGCTCCTGTTGGCTTTCTAGCCTCTTAGATGAAGCTTTCTCTTTGGTTTCTTAGCTTCTCAGTATTAAGCCACTATTTTAACTGTTTTGAGAGAGAAAAGTTGGTAAGGGAAAATGAACCTAACATTTGTTGCACAACTACAATGATCCAGGTACATTTTAAAATTAGATGATTTGAGCCTCATTCATATCCTATGACACACATAGCATTATCCCTATGTTCCAGATGAAAAGTCTGAAGCACAGAGAAATGAACAGGACAAGTTACACAGCTGGTAAATTAGTAGAGTGGAGACTCCACTCCACTCTTTGTTACCAAAGCCTTATGGTTAGAAATGACAGATTTAAAAATTAACAAGATTTCTGAGATCAAAGAAAGATGGTGGTGTTTAATTTTAACAACCAATATGCATATTGTATTTTGCCAGGCATACTAATGGCATTTAATAAATATTTTAAAATAAATCATACAGCACCTGTCTATACCATGGCTTTTTTTTTTTTTTGGTTTATAGAGTTTATTACATGCCATTATTTTAAGGTTACACAAGCAAATTTGTGTCAGGGTGGCTGGGTAGATAAATAGAATTATTGCGCACTGATACAGTGTGATTTGAAAATTTCAAGTAAGTTTCTTTTATCATAAGCATTTTACCACTGACCTTTTCCTTTGTCTAGAATGCTGAAACCATGCACCTCTGGTGGGACTTGAACACACGTACCAGGACTCGAACCCAGCCTAAACCCAGATTGGGACTAGAACCCACATGCCGGGACTCAAGCCAGCCAGAAGCCACTGTCTTTCAATTGAGATCACACACCTTGTCTCAGGACTTAATGAAGTTCAGGTTCTTTACATTTCATTGCAGAAAGAACTCAGTGAGAGACAAAAAGTGATAGGTTAGAAGTGGATTTACACCAGTCAGAATGGCCATCTTAAAACATATCTACAAACAATACATGCTGGAGAGGGTGTGGAGAAAAGGGAACCCTCTTGCACTGTTGGTGGGAATGTAAATTGATACAGCCACTATGGAGAACAGTATGGAGGTTCCTTAAAAAACTGAAAATAGAACTACCATATGACCCAGCTATCCCACTACTCAGCATATACCCTGAGAAAACCATAATTTAAAAAGAGTCATGTACCACAATGTTCATTGCAGCACTATTTACAACAGCCAGCACATGGAAGCAACCTAAATGTCTGTCTACAGATGAATGGATAAAGAATATGTGGCACATATATAAAATGGAATATTACTCAGCCATAAAAATAAACAAAAATGAGTTATTTGTAGTGAGGTGGATGGACCTAGAGTCTGTCATACAGAGTGAAGTAAGTCAGAAAAACAAATACCATATGCTAACACATACATATGGGGTATGAAAAAAAACGTGGTTCTCACGAACATAGGGGCAGGACAGGAATAAAGATGCAGACTTAGAGAATGGACTTGAGGACACGGGGAGGGGGAAGCGTAAGCTGGGATGAAGTGAGAGAGTAACACTGACATATATACAGTACCAAATGTAAAATAGATAGTTAGTGGGAAGCAGCTGCATAGCACAGGGAGATCAGCTCAGTGCTTTGTGACCACCTAGAGGGGTGGGATATAGAGGGTGGGAGGGAGATGCAAGAGGGAGGGGATATGGGGATATACATATGCATAGAGCTGATTCACTTTGTTATACATCAGAAACTAACACAACATTGTAAAGCAATTATACTCCAATAAAGATGTTTAAAAAAAAAAAAGAAGTGGATTTATTTAGAGAGAAACACATTCTACAGAGTGTATGTCATCTCAGAAGGCAAGAGGCCCCAAAATATGGGATGGTTAGTTTTTATGGGCTGGGTAATTTCATAGGCTAACAAGTGGGAGGATTATTCCAACTACTGGGTTGGCCAAAATGTTCATTCGAGTTTTTCCATAAGATATTACAGAAAAACTCAAACAAACATTTTGCCCAATCCAATATTTTGGAGAAGGGGTGGAGATTTCTATGAATTAGGTTACTGCTCACTTTTTGACCTTTTATGGTTGGCCTCAGAATTGTCATGGCACTGGTGGGTATGTCATTTAGCATGCTAATGCATTACAATGATCGTACAATGAGGCTCAAAGTCTACCAGAAGTCGAATCTTCCACCATCTTGGATCTAGTTGGTTCTAACCAGTTATTGTCATGTCCTATGGTTACTATTATTCTTTTAAAGGTTGTGGCCTGCCCCGTTCCCTCCTGTTTCAATTCCACTATTCAAATATACCTTTTTAAAAATTGCTTTCGGGCTTCCTTGGTGGCGCAGTGGTTGAAAGTCCGCCTGCCGATGCAGGGGGCACGGGTTCGTGCCCTGGTCTGGGAGGATCCCACGTGCCGTGGAGCGGCTGGGCCCGTAAGCCATGACCACTGAGCCTGCGCGTCCGGAGCCTGTGCTCCGCAATGGGAAAGGCCACAACAGTGAGAGGCCTGCGTACCGCAAAAAAAAAAAAAAAAAAAAAAAAAATTGTTTTCATTTCTGAAAAGGGTAGAGTACAAACCCTTCCACCTAAAACAACTAGAAAAGCTTGATAGTTTATTTTGAAATCATGTTCACAGGCACTAGAAAGCCACTAAGGTAGCCAGACTTGACAGATCAGGATGTTGGAGAAAAGGGAAGCACATGCGGCGAGAGTCTAAGCTTCATTTCCTTTCAAGGCATTTACTGACTCAAGGACTTCAGATCTCGAAACTCAAAAGCCATGTACAAAGCAGTGGCCAAGAGGGAGAGATTTCAGCAGTCTAATTAGTCTGGTGAATTAAAACGTTAATATTAGGGCTACAGAAAAAAAAGTTGAGTTCCCAAGGTCCTGAAGAAATAGGAAACACTTTGAGGTGAGCCCAACAATTTCTGCCACTGTATGTTCTTGAGGTTCTTTATGTTCTTAGACAAATCTAAGGAGGGATGCCTATCCCTACGTCTTCCCTTTGTTGGTCAAAGGAAGCAAGAAGTGGTTGCCATCTTGCACACTGGAATGCTAACATTCTATGTATGGAAGGATCCATGGGTCAAGTAAAAATTCCTAATTGTGTTCAAGCTCCAGGAAGTAAGTTTATGGATTCTGTGAAAGCAGCCACAGGGTTGGCATTTACTATAACTCCATTCCAGAAATTATGGTGCTAAGATTTAAAACTTCATACTTAAGTAAACTACAATCTCAGAACACTTGATACTAAGAGGTAAGCTGACAGTCTTCCCTTTTGGGACTGATGCAATCCTACTGTAACTGAGCAGGTGCCTACAGGGCCTTCCTGGGACAAACCCCTCCCCCATATCCTCTGCTTTAGTTCCTCTCTGAGGTACATAGATAAGTAACTATTGCACATTTCCCGGGTTGTTTTACGGATGCTAAAACCCCCACCAAATGGAAGAAATTAACTACTTCATGACCATGAACATGTATCCCCCAGACCTACTGATGCCTAAGGATTGATAATGTTAACCCCTGTGAAACTGCTCTGCTACTTCACCACCAACCCAAGAATTGTGCATGAGCTGATCACATACCCTGTGACTCCTCTCCTTCACTTTACCTTTAAAAATGCTTTCTTGAAACCCATCAAGGAGTTCCAGTGTTTTGAGCACTAGCTGCCTGGACTCCTTGCTTGGTTCCCTGCAATAAATGCCACACTTTCTTTTACCACAACCTGGTGTCAGTAGACTGGTTTTACTGTGCGCAGGTGAGCAGACCCAAGTTTGGTTCTGTAACACTACATTGTTCATTAGAAACCTCCAGAGGAGGTTTTACAAACCTACTGAGGAATTCTGTTCAAATATTCACATACTCTCTCTCAAACTTCTAGTTAACCAAAAATATCTCATGCTACAATTTAGGCTCCTGCCTCTGGTTCTGTTCTCAGAAGGAATGGAAATATACATGTCCCACACTCTGTGAATAATTATATTCTTACATAGAGTGGTACCTCAATTAGCCATTCTCTTGGGAATGAAGTTCCTATAAATGAACTCATTCATGTTGAAGATAATTGGTATTTCTCAGAAATTTCAGAAAGCAAAGCTATGTTTGCAGAGCTGCCATATACTTTCTATTAATGCAGGAACAAATGAAGGTAAGAAAGATTCCTTAGGAGATATTGTGAAATCTGGAGGAATCTAATTCTTCCTCTCTTTCTTTCTTCTTTTTTTCCCACATGGATTGGTCTGAGATGTGAAGTTGTACCAGAAACCATTTCTCTTTTTCTCCATTAGATTATACTTCCCAGCCACCCTTGCAGTTAGGTATGGTCATGTGATTAAGTTTAGACCCATGAAATGCAGATGATAGTTGATTTACCCCTTCTAAGCATGGCCCATAAAATTCCCAAAGTGATCCCCAGCTTTTTTTTTTCTCATATGCCAGGTAACAGGGAGGAGAGGCAGAAACAGCATGGGTTTCTGACAGAGCACATGAAGGGCTGCCAACCAGAACCACTCATACTGGATAGTGAAGTGAATGAGAGATACACCTTTATTTTGCCAGGTCATTGGGAATTTGGATTTTTTTTACAGAGATAAGCCAGCTAACATTACAGAGAGACTGGAACCAGGATCCACAGATTGTTAAGCACATATTTAACTCTCTGGAAATAGACTGCTCATGTTCAGATCATGGTTCTGTCACTTGTACTAGTTATGTGACTCTAGGAAACTCCCTGAGGATTCTGCTTCCTGAAGGAAGGCTGCTGGACCAGAACTCCTGCACTGGACTGGGAAATGAAGGAGAAATAAAAACCTATTGTGTTAAGCCACTGAGAGTTTTGAAGTTGTTTGCTACACTGATTTGCATACTCTGATGAAATCAAGAGGCACTGAAGATTGGAAAGTCATCAAGGCATGGAAAGCTTCAAGAAAGGGCAGCATTAAAGGCTTGGGAATGTGCAGAGAGGAAGCTGTTGATAATTTGCCAGTTTCCTTTATCATGAATAATTTGGGCACATTGGTTTGCTAAGGCAATTGGTTTGCTAAGGCGACACTCTGACAATCTTTTCCCTGCCCTTTCTCCTCCTGGGGATGTTCACACTGCATCTGAATGGCCTCTGTTGCTTTTCTAAAAATAATCTCTGTTCTCTACCCCCAGCTAAAAACTAATGACCTAATTGATTAAACTCATTCATGCAGATGTTTCTTCAATCAGGCATTAGTATTCTTAAGCCTTTTAGGTTAACGTATGGAGTTCCCCCCTCCCTTTTCCAGTAAATGGGAAAAAGGACCCTAGGCCCCCGAGCTGCACAAATTGGCAGCTGGGAGAAAAGGGAAAAGCTCAGTGTATATGGGTGGCACTCGGAGACCAGCTCCCGCACACATCAAGTCTACGCATCTCTCATTTTAGGCATGCTGCCGAGATTCTCCTTTTAGGGAGGCTTTAGTCACATCATCCCTCCTGGATATAATGCAATGACATTTTTGCCTGCAGTATATCATTTTCCATCTCACTTGCAAATTGTTTCTCCTCCCTAATCAGGGTTCCTTGGTCTTTTCTTTACTGGATTTTATCCTGACACTTTCAATTTTACTGTATCATTCTGAGTCCTGATTTCCTCTGTTGCACACTGAAAAGATGACTTGACACCATTCTCATCATCCAGGGGCTACTCTGGATAAGAATCAGAACAAGGATTCTTCAGGTTTCATGTTTTGCAAAGACACGGGGCTGGACATATAAATATACGGTGATTAATTTCAAATGTTTCAAACAGTGGTTCCAAATGTGGTCAAACACATTTTTTGGGTCATTAAGGTAGGTCACTCTTTCACTCAATTAGCATTTATGCTGTGTCTGCCATGAATGGGACACTGAGAATATACTGACACATATAAAAAGGTCTTTGTCCTCATAAGCAGTCAGACAAATAGATAATTGAAATAGAGTATGATGAGTGTTTGCATGAAGAAAAGCCTGGGGAGGTGTGTGTGTGTGTGTGTGTGTGTGTGTGTGTGTGTGTGTGTGTGTTTCTGTGTGTGAGAGAGAGAGAGAGAGAGAGAGGGAGATTATCTAATTGAGGGTGGGATCAATGACATCTCTGAGATGGCGAGAGGCAGGGGCCAGGATAAGGATGTTCCAAATATTTAAGCAGACACCCAGGTGAGAGAGAAACTGGTACCTTCTGGTTACCAGTGGTAACCAGTGGTTACTCAAAAAAGAAAAAATAGGGCTTCCCTGGTGGCGCAGTGGTTGAGAGTCCACCTGCCGATGCAGGGGACACGGGTTCCTGCCCTGGTCCAGGAAGATCCCACATGCTGTGGAGCGGCTGGGCCCGGGAGCCATGGCTGCTGAGCCTGTGCATCTGGAGCCTGTGCTCCACAATGGGAGAGGCCAAAACAGTGAGAGGCCCACGTACCGCAAAAAAAAAAAAAAAAAAAAAAAAAAACACCGAAAATATAGAACTACAATATGACCCAGCAATTCTACTCCTGGGTATATATTTTAAAAAAACACACAAAGCCACTAATGCAAAAAGATACATGTACCCCAATATTCAGTGCTTCATTGTTTACAATTGCCAAGATATGGAAGCAACCTAAGTGTCCATCAACAGATGAATGGATAAAGAAGATGTGGTGTGTGTGTGTGTGTATGTGTGTATATATATATATATATATATATATATATATATATATATACACACACAATGGAATACTATTCAGCCATAATAAAGGACATTTTGCCATTTGCAGCAACGTGGGTGGACTTGGAGGGCGTTATCTAAAACTGGCTGGAGCATAGCCTTAGCAGAAACCGAGGGCAAGGGATGGGTTGAGATGCAAAGCAGCAGAGGGCAGACTTTGCTGCCTTCCTTCTTCCAAACATGACTTCCTCTGTGAGCCCCATGAAGAGCCAGCGTGCAATGTTTTGCTTCACACAAATTCTACTTTTCTCCCATGTGCACCTTGTATCATTTAAGAGATGACAGAGCATTGCCCTTGAACTTGAACATCTTCCTCAAAGGGGAGATGAATCTATTTCAAGGAAGAGAGAGAAGACGCCTGTGTGTTCACTCGATTGGTAACGAATCCTGACTCAGGGCATCCCTGCTTCTCCCCATCTGTTCTGCACGGGCATGGAGCTCTCCTGGTTGGGGCCTCTTCCCTGGCTGACAGCATCCTCATCTGCCCAGTGATGGCCCCTTCATCATTCTCCCAGCATAGCCAGGTACAGGCAGATTCTGGGAAACCTTGGTAATTCCTCCCAGCACACTGAGAGGTAGGAGCTCACAGAGCTTGTGCACAGGATAGGAACAAGCAGTGACTCAGGGGCACTTAAAACATTTCCACCTTGGTGGCAAGGCTGTGGAGAAAAGGGAATCCTTATACACTGTTGGTAGGAATGTAAATTGGTGCTGTCACTGTGCAAAAGAGTACAGAGGTTACTCAAAAAAGAAAAAATAGAGCTACAATATGACCCAGTAATTCCACTCCTGGGTATATATTCAGAAAAAACACAAAAACACTAATGCAAAAAGATGCATGTACCCCAATATTCAGTGCTGCATTGTTTACAATTGCCAAGATATGGAAGCCACCTAAGTGTCCATCAACAGATGAATGGATAAAGAATATGTGGTGTGTGTGTGTGTGTGTGTGTGTGTGTGTGTGTGTATACACACACACAATGGAATACTATTAAGCCATAATAAAGAACATTTTGCCATTTGCAGCAATGTGGGTGGACTTGGAGGGTATTATGCTAAGTGAGATAAGTCAGACAGAGAAAGACAAATACCATATATCATATATATGTGGAATATAAAAAATATAACAAACTAGTGAATATAATAAAAAAGAAGCAGACTTACAGATATAGAGAACAAACTAGTGGTTACCAGAGGGGAGAGAGGGTGGAGGGGCAACATAGATGTAGGGGAATAAGAGGTACAAACTGTTAGGTATAAAATAAGCTGTAAGGATATATTGTACAAAACGGGGGATACAGCCAGTATTATATAATATCTATAAATAGAGTATAGCCTTTAAAAATTGTGAATCACTACACTGTATACCTGTAACTTACATTATATTGTACATCAACTATACTTCAATAAAAAAAAATCAACCTTGGATCTCCTTGTCTCAGTGTCCGCATCAACACAAAACCATCCAGGGTTGTCATTAAATGTGGTATCACTGAAAATAATTTGCCTGGCAAAAATGACTGCTATCATAATTTTGACTAGTCATTTTTCTAGCCAGCCCTACAAAGTGACGACAACCAAGTGATGAGAGCCTCGGTTGGCTATAAAGTACAGTTGCATCCATGCAGACACAGTTCCATCACTGGAGGTGCAGGGACAATGTGGACTCAGTCCCATCTTTGTAGATGTACGTTTGGAATCCTTAGAAAATAGTTCCCTCAGACCAACAGCTTCATTTACATCAAAGTAATATTCCAAACTGTTCTCAAAGAACCGTGAGACTTCACTATCTTTGTTTCATATCATTAAGGTCTGTAGTCGAATATTTCTCTCTTCAGGTACTGCCTCATTTGTTTTCTGAGTCAGGAGTCATCACTGCTCTGTAAACACCCTCCCTCTGCAGAAGCCAGTGGGAGGGTCTGTCTGCCACATCCCAGTCCTCCAACTCAGCTTCAGAAAGGAGGAAATCAGGATGCAGGATAAATTCACCCATAATTTGCCTCCTTTCATTCTGTGGCCAGCCTAATTATCTACTCAGCCAAATACCAATTACCTGTAATCAGTGTTACAATGAAGTTCAATAGCAGATGGACACTCAATTGATTTCAAACAGACTCTTAATTGTTTCTCCTCCTTTAACCCTCTTCTTTATTTGTGTCTATATCCAGCAGTTCTATCTCTCTCTTGAGTTCCCTAACCTCCCTAGCAACTCCACCAAACGAACAATTACTCCTTCCCCCAGCCTTCCCACTTCAAGCATTTAGTGATTTGGAACCTAGCTATGAAACTTCCAATAAACAAGAGACATCCTGCAAATTGGTCTGGAGAAAGCTATCTTTGGTAACTTGAACCAGATAAATGGATTATTCAGACTCTAAGTCTTTATCTAAAATGACTTTTTGATCCCATGTATCCCATAATTGTTACTTTGAGGTTGGAAATACATTGGAATTTAGAGTGAGAATAGTTTAACAGCCAAAGCTCTCTTGGGTGCCTCTGTGGATTCATCTGTAGACATATTATGTGCATATTTATAGTCATGTGTAACCAGAACACATCTGACCTTCTTGGGCATTTCTATGGTTATATGATGGCCACACTGACCAGCAGGCAGTAGGAATTTACAGGAACCTTACAGGGCACCTTCATATGCAGATGCCCACAGATAAAATTCTTATTAGATGGCAAGATGCTTTACTCTAGATCTTTGAAAAAGCATACCCAATTCTACCATCAAAATACAGTCCCTTTTGCCCAATGAGTCAACCAAAAGTACCATAAAAATAAGTGGCTATTTATAAGTAACTCACTTAGGTCAGTTGATAGAACAACTGTCAGTAGCTCTGCCCCTGGTCAGAAAACCAAAGGAGAGCTGTGGTCATGGGATGAGAAATCAAGATGGCAGCCAGAGTCCTGCAGAGGGCAGGCTAACAATGACACAACATCTAACACCCCTGCCGGGAGTTTGCAGTGGCTACTCAATAGTGTGGATGGCTAATTCCCAAAGAGAACTGCCTTCTGATCAAACACCATGTAGGTATGGCATATCACGTCATTTTTGAAAGAAGTATGTTGTCTCAGGTGGGGTTGTCCCAGGACACAGACTCTGGGACAAGGATCTGAGTGCAAGTAGTTTATCTGAAAAGTGGTCCTGGGAAGCAATGGTGGGAAGGAAGGCAATGATTCAGGGAAAGAAAGGCTGCCAATGGAAGCTGAGTTAATGAACAAGTTACTGCTGTGAGCAAATGGGTCTCAGTCCTGCAGGAGAACCTCTGGAAGACAGTGTAAAGGTGCCTCAGAGCTGTCACTTCCTTGGTACCCTACATCCCACCAGGGAGTTAGGAAGTTTCAGTATTTATACATGGGCTACTAATCATCATATGCTGAGAGATGCTCCCAGAGTATGAGTTCTTCACCACTTCTGTCTGCCCCCCCACAGAGAGGCTGGGAAGCCAGAGAAAGCCAAGGGGAGACAGGCAGGGCAATAATAGCATCTGTGTGTATTACAGCTGCCTCACAGAAACGTATGCTCAGACATGCCTGGGAGGAGATGCCCTTGGACGTGTTTCAAATGCAGGGGTCCCTGGGTACCAAGAGAAAACCTAGACTTGCAGTAAACTGGATAACATCTGTGCCAAAAGATGAATGCACTTGGTTACTGAGGACACAGTGGGAGATGGTGGTGGGGGAGGGTGAGAGGGTTAGAGAGGTTGGCGGGGGGCAGTGTGATGAAGAAAAAACACTGTTCCTGGAGTTAAAAGCACTCTAAAGGCCTTAGGCAACTCTGCCACCCAAATCACAGACTCTGTGGAAAGAAGAGGATCTACAACCATCTTCTCAAACACCCATCCCATCGCTAATATGTTCACTGAATGGCCCAAGTTTTGTAGGGTTTAAATGGGAAACCACCTCATTTTTTTTCTATCCTTTTCTTGGAGCTCCTTTCCTGGATATGAACAAAAAATGGGGGAAGACACTGTAGATTACTGGTCACTCTCAGTTATAAGAATCATCTAATTTTAATAATTAAGATTCATAAGTTAAGTCACAAATCTTATTCTATTATTTATAAGGAAAAGAAAATGAAATCACAAGTACATGACTGTAAGGAACCTTCTTATGTTCTTCATATCCAAGGAATGTGACCCATTACCTCATTACAGAACAGCACTTATTTCCTCTCAAGAATACCCCATACTCAGTGTGAAATTTAAGATACTTTATTTTGATAAACACTTTTATTTGGGGTCATTTATTTTGACCTTTGATTTAAAAAGAATGACTTGTTCTCCAAACATCTGACAGCTGATCACAAATCTCAATTGTGCCTTACCTTGAAATGGGGCTGCTAGGCCCTCACTGTAAAGGCCTCTAGGATTGTTAAGCCTACCTTGCGATGCAGAATCAAGTTTAAATCTGCGTGCAAAGAGATCACGGAACCTGCCCAGGTCCACACAACACTCGTTCAAACTTTGCTTATCATACATTCTCCCTTCCAGAGAATGAACACTTAGTGATCACTCATTCTAATAGAGTTCCTGAGATTTAAAAGAAATTTCATGTAAAATAAAACAGACATCAGGACCTGTTTCACCAGCACTGCTTCTAACTTGACATTACTGTCAAGAAATTCTAAAGCCACATTCATTGTGCGAAAGCAACGAGAAGGTTAAAGATCATTGTTGCATTCCTCCTTTTAAATTACTAGCTTGTATTATATCTTGTATTATATCTTTTATATATACTAAAATGCAGATAAACTCCTGGAACAGGCAGGAATCAGGCCTGTAAGTACCCATCTTTGCCACTGTATGTATAGGGCTTTATATCTGTGGACCCTAGTAAGGGTCAATCATAATTTTACTTCATTTGGCAGTTAGGCTATCTTTTATTCCATGGATAAACTTCCATGTAACATGATTTAAATTGAGGTATTTGATAATGAAGGAATTCCAACCCTCAGAGATTTTTTTTTTTCTTTTTTTTTTGCGGTACGCGGCCTCTCACCATTGTGGCCTCTCCCGCAGGCCCAGCGGCCATGGCTCATGGGCCCAGCTGCTCCGTGGCATGTGGGATCTTCCCAGACCGGGGCATGAACCCATGTCCCCTGCATCGGCAGGCGGACTCTCAACCACTGCGCCACCAGGGAAGCCCAGCGATTTTTCATAGCAGGTGATTCAACTTCATTCAGTTACTTTAGAAGGAAAAGAAAAAGCACTGGGCAGTAATCATAACTTAAGCACTCATGATGCCTTTTTACATAGTTGTAAAATATACATTAATACTTTGGAAATGTGCAATTACAGCATTAAAAAAAAATTAGGTGGGGTAATCTGGGTGTTATCCTGGAAAGAGTGTGAATTTTACATGGGTCAATACCAGCTTAGCAGCTGTGTGAACCTGGCAGACATGTACTGTGTTAGTTATTTATTCAAAAAACCCACAAAGAAACACTCAAACAAAACCCTCTGCCCCCTCTCTCTCAACACGCAAACTTACAAAACAAAATGTTCACCTCATAGGTTTTAGTAAGAGAAGCAATGGTAGTTCCTCCCTTACCAGCAAATCACGGATCAATATTATAATGTATTTCCACTTTATTCTATGTACCATGCAATTTGAATGAATTAACATCTGGTCCCATGAATGACAAGTCCTCTATGATGAGAGAATGTAACTGAACACTTGGGAAGGTAACTGATATTCCTTTATCAGAAAAGGGATAAAAAACCTCTTTCTTTGTAAATTTGACATTATCCTTGATAACCTAACTGTGGGATAAGATCTTCATTTAAAGTGATGCTCTGAAACACTATGGCAAAGAGAAATTGATTTGACTTTTTAATTCCACCAAATGAAGGAATCAACGAAGAAATGAGTCTGATTAATTATAGCATGTGTTTCTCTCCCTCTTCCTCTTTACCTCCATTCTTTCTCTATCTTTCCTTTATCCCTCCATTTCTATCTTTCCCTCCCTCCCTCCCTCCCTCCCTCCCTATGTCTCTCTCTCTCTCTCTCACGCATAGCCCCCCAAATATGCAATCTTAATAAAGCTAAAGAACAGTAATTATGTTATTTCTAACTCAGAGGCATATAACACATTAGATTAGCTGGTAATGTGTCAGTAATATAACATTTCAAAGCAGTTATGCATAGATATTACATGCTACTATACTGCAATCATACACTTCTATACCTAAACCAAAAGTTTGAGCAAATCAGTTTTGAGTCATATAATTTTTAGTTCATTAGTGCTTTAGAAAAATATACATTAAGACCAACTTCCTACTGGCGAAGAATACATCAGTATACTCATGAAGGCTTTTGAATAAGCTGTGTTGAACAAATTGTTTTCTAAAAGAATTCCTCTATATAATTTATCACCTCCACTTAATGTAAATAACTGGATGACAGTTGTATAAATTTATGACTGTCAAAAATCTTTTAAATCATATAAGACTTTTCAAATCCTGTGACCTATAGAACATGCCTCCTATCAAGGTTCTTTATTTTCTTACGTTTTTGGGGACAGTTTGAATAATATAAGATCTCTATTAGCTACATGATATCTAATTGAATACAGAACCCATTAAAGTTCTATAATTTAATGGTTATTATATTTTTTATTTTCAATGTTATGTGTTTAGTAAGGAATTTAACTAATTAAATAAACTGATAGTTCCAATATCCTCATGATGTTAAACAATTTCAATAAGTCAATTGCAACCTATACTTTTATTTATTTTTTGTTTATTTTTGCAATGTAGAGTTATAAGTTGTGGGATACAGCTACGGTTAGTGTGTGTGTGTGTGTGTGTGTGT
This sequence comes from Phocoena phocoena, assembly GCF_963924675.1. Lineage (NCBI taxonomy): Eukaryota > Metazoa > Chordata > Mammalia > Artiodactyla > Phocoenidae > Phocoena > Phocoena phocoena. The sequence continues at coordinate 51,270,698 of NC_089233.1, read as the reverse complement.
GTGTGTGTGTGTGTGTGTATTTTAAGGAGGTAAGTTACTTTGGGGGGCAGTCATGAAGGTTTGACTTTGTGTTTTCTGTTCTTTTTGTCAAGTAAACATTTTATTGAAGTGCAGTACACATACAGAAAAACACACAAATCATAATCATACAGCTTAATGAATTTTCACGAAGGGAACATATTCCTGAAGCCACAGTAAAAACCAAAGAGAAAAGTGCCAGAAGCCTCCCTCAAGCTACACTAGAATCATCATCTTCCACCAAAGATAAGTCATCATTCTGACTTCACCGACCAGAGATTCGTTCTGCTTGATTTTGAACTTTATATACATAGAATCACACAGCAAGTATTTTTTTAGGTCAAGTGTCTATGATTCAACAGCTGTGAGATTTATCCATGTTGCTGAATGCCACACTCCTTCTCCTTGCTCTCTAGTGTTTCACTGTGTGGTGATACCACAATTTATAAGTTCACTTTCACGTTGATGGAAATGTGGGTGGTGTCCAGTCTGGGGCTATCAGAAATAATGCTGCTACGAATGTTCTAGTACTTGTCTTTAGGTGAATACAATGCATGATGAATCACTGGTGGGTGTATACATATACCCACCATTATATGTATAGGATTGGAATTGTTGGGTCAAGGTTATGTGTATATTTGGCTTCAGTATATATTTCCAATCAGCCTTCCAAGGTAGCTACAAACTTTACACTCCTACCAGCAGTTCATGAGTTGTTTACATCCTCATCCACACTTTCTACTGTCCATCGTTTTCATTATAGCCATTCTAGTGAGTGGGTAGTGGCACTTTTTTGTGGTTTTATTTTGCATTTTTCTAGTGACTAATGAGTCTGAACACTGTTCACATGCATTGGCCATTTGGATATTCTAGTTTGTAAAATATCTGTTCAAGTCTTTTGCCCATATTCCCATTGGATTCTCTCCCTTTTTCTTATTCATTTGATGGAGTTCTTTATAAATTCTTGATGAAAGTCCATTGTTGAACACATGTATTTAAATGTTTTCTTATACTCTATGATCTTTTTACTCTTAATAATGCTTTTTTTTTTAACTTGAAGTATAGTTGCTGTGCAGTATTATATGAGTTACAGGTTACTATATAGTGATTCTGCTGAAAGCACTTCCTCTAAGATGAGGAACAAGACAAAGATGCCCACTCTCGCCACTTTTATTCAACATAGTTTTGAAGTCCTAGTCACAGCAATAAGAGAAGAAAAATAAATATTATAAAAGGAATACAAAATGGAAAGGAAGAAGTAAAACTGTCTCTGTTTGCAGATGACATGATACTATACATGGAAAATCCTAAAGATGCCACCAGAAAACCACTAGAGCTCATCAATAAATTTGGCAAAGTTGCAGGATACAAAATTAATATACAGAAATCTGCTGCATTTATATACACTAACAACAAACTATCAGAAAGGGAAATAATCTCATTTACCATCACATCAAAAAGAATAAAATACCTAGGAATAAACCTACCTAAGGAGATAAAAGACCACCACTTGGAAAACTATAAGACACTGATGAAAGAAACTGAAAATGACACAAACAGATGGAAAGATATACTATTTTCTTGGACTTGGAAGAATTACTACTGTTAAAATGACCATACTATCCAATGCAATCTACTGTCTTAATAATGCTTTGGGGGCTTGTCTGGTGGTTCAGTGGTTAAGACTTCATGTTTCCACTGCAGAGGGAGCAGGTTTGATCCCTGGTTGGGGAAATAAGATCCTGCATACCGTGCGGCACTACCAAAAAATAAAATAAAATAATGCTTTTAATAAACACATGTAATTTAATTAGTCCAATTTAGATATCTTTTTATTGTTTCTATTATATTTTGTGTCCTGTTTTAAAAGTCTTTGCTTCCACCAAGATCGTGAATATATTTCTCCTAAGTTTAGGTTTACAATCCATCTGTAACTGATTTATGTGTATTGAAAAAGGGGTTCAAATGGATTCAAAGGGAAGTTCAGTAGTCTTAATAGCCTTTGCTTCTGAAGAGCATTTCTTGGCAACTCCAAGGAACAAAGAAAACTCAGGAGAAACTGATCCAACAGCTACATTAAGGCATGGAGATGGTCAAGCACCTACTGAAAAAAATCTCCTGGTGAATATTATCTTGTGAATTGTTATTCAAAACAAAATGAATAAAAAGGGTATTCCTGAAAAGTACACCACTTATCTACAAAAAAAGTATAATACCATCTTTTCCTCTGCTAGTAACACTTTAAATTCTGAAAAAATTCCAAATTCTAAAAATCTGCAGCATTCACATTTAGAAAAGCTTTACAGACCAGTTTTGCCCATTAGAAATATAATGCAAGCCACATGTCTTACTTTAAAATTTCCTAGCAGCCAAATTAAAAATTTAAAAATCAGGGGACTTCCCTGGTGGCACACTGGTTAAGAATCCACTTGCCAATGCAGGTAGATGGGTTCCAGCCCTGGTCCAGGAAGATCCCACATGCCATGGAGCAACTGGGCCCATGCACCACAACTACTGAGCCTGCACTCTAGAGCCCGTGAGCCACAACTACAGAGCCTGCATGCCACAACTACTGAAGCCCAAGCGCCCTAGAGCCCATGTTCCGCAACAAGAGGAGCCACCACAATGAGAAGCCTGCACACTGCAACAAAGAGTAGCCCCCACTCTCCACAACTAGAGAAAAGAAAGCCCACGCACAGCAAGGAAGACCCAACACAGCCAAAAATAAATAAATAAATTTATTAAAAACATTTTTTAAATCAGGTCAAATTATTTTTAATAATATATTTTACTTAAGAGATCCAACACATCTTCATTTCCACGTGTGGCAATAGCCACACTTCAAAAGCTCAATAGCCACACTTGCCTACGATACTGGGCAACCCAGCCATAGATAGTTACAAGAATACAATGGCCTCCTTCATAAACATTACAGTTTATATATTTACAGATCAACTAATTTTATATTCATATTATAGCCACATATTTAAAGTAGAACAAGGTGGTTCTCAACATGTAGTCTCTGAATGATCAGCACAGGTATCCTCTGGGATTGTTAGAAATGCAAATTCTCAGCCCCAATCCAGACTTTCTGAATCAGAATCTCTAAGGGTAGGCCAACCAATCTATGTTTCTTTGATTTTGATGTGTGCTCCTGAGCTGTGGGAATAACAGGGTTATTTCTGTTTTATATAATGATATTAACTTTGTATTACAACATTATAAATATACTGCCTTATCTGCAGTAGAAGCCTTTTGGGGTGTGGGGAGCCTCACAGTCAGGTTACCATCTCACATATTCCAAATGAGACCTCTTGTAGCATGACAAATGGTCCACTGCTCTCTGCAACAGACATGTGGGAGAAAGTTTCTTTTTTGTTGGCAAATGATTCCCAATTGCCACAGGCATCTATTAAACTCGCAGAAGCAAAGACTTGGGGTCACACAGTAGTAATCAGAGCAAGGAAACTGTATTATAGAGAAAACCAAATAACTATGTTCCCCTTATTAGCTCTGTATGAATAAAGTGAATACATAAAGAGATGCTTGAAGCACTTTTATTTTATTTTTTTTTAATATTCATCTCTTTGGCTTGGGATATATGATCTTGAAAGGACAAATCTTATTAATGTCTCCTCAAAGGTAGGGCGCTTTCCCCAGGTTTCACATTACTGTATCCCCAGCCCATGGCCCAGTCCCAGGCACCTAGGAGTGTTGTTGAGTGAAGGGATGGATGCTTGATAAAACCCCCTTCATGTCTCAAATTCTGGTTTAGAAAGATCAGTTAGCTCAGTTGCTGGGGTTCCCTTATTATTTTAACACAAAATGAGCTGAATCATTGTTTCTTCTTTTCCAGTAGCAGTCCCCTTCTTTCCAAAATACTTCTTGCCACCTAAAAATTGGAGGAGGAGTATAATGGAGATACAGATCTTAAGGAAAGATATCCCTACTGATAATGTTTTTGTTGTTCACTGCTATATCCCTGGCCTTTAGAAATCAACGTTCAGGGACTTCCCTGGTGGTGCGATGGTTAAGACTCCAAGCTCCCAATGCAGGGGGCCTCGGTTCGATCTTTAGTCAGGGAACTAGATCCGACATGCATGCCACAGAGTTCACATGTCAAAACTAAGGAGCCCACGTGCCGCAACTAAGGAGCCTGCCTGCCACAATTAGACTCAGCGCAACCAAATAAATAAATAAATATTTTAAAAATTAATAAATGCTCAATAAATATTTGTTGAAAGACTAAATTTTATCCTTTTAAAATTCTTTTACAGGCTTCTTTTTATATGCAGCCAGGGAAACCCATCCATTTTTATGTTGATCCAGGTGCTCTACTTCCCTAGAAGGCCTCCCACTATGCTTTCTCCACATCTACTGAGATCCCAACCAGTCTTTTCCACCCAGTTAAAGCTTCCCCTCCTAGAAAGGCACCCCAGAAACTCAAAGTTGTCTAAGTGTCCAAACTTCCACCATATTCAATCCAACATTTGCAAACATGATACCTTTCAGTTATTCTTTTTGCATCATTGTCTTTCATAAGCTGTCTCTTGCCATATAGGCTCTGGCTTCCTGAATGCTAGAACCACAGCATTTACTTAGTTTTGTTTTTTAAAACATCTTTCCCACATCTAGATTAATGCATAGAGCATATTGAACAAAATTATGACTTGATTTAAAAGGGAAGCTTTCAAATAATATTCTTTTGGGGCCAGAACAGTCCTAGTTTACTACTGTTGTTCTAGCATCATTAACAGCTCTCCTTTTTACTCTCAAACCAGCCCTTGTTTGGACAATAAATTATTACATGTCTTCCCAACTTATGGTTGACACTAAGACAGTAAAAAATTGGCCACAAAGTGCCTCCAAGTTCTTGCCAACAGCCCATGATGTGAGAACCGTTTGACCATCACAATGAATCTGACACATGCAATGCCTTTGCTAGTTGCTGTATCTATTGGGATTTGTAAGAGAAGAAAACATTCAGATGGTGTGGTAAGTGGGATAGATGGCTTGATTAATCTTCTCAGAACCCTCAACATATTGCTTAGAAACCTTTCTGGGAAGAGAACAGAAAAGTGGTATAAACCCTCTGCTGTACACTCTCTTATTTTGTACTTTTGAATCCTTTTTACATGTATGATTTCCTTTGATATTTACAACACTCTTCTTAAGTAGATCAGGGTAGCAGATACTGGTATTCCTATTTTAGAAATTAGAAAAACAATTCCATGGAGTTAATATCATTTGGCCAGTCAGAATGAGACAGGAGCTAGAATAATACCCAATATTTTCTGTTATAATTGTACATCTCCTTTTTCCCTATTAAAATACATGCTCTTTACTTACCCTTCCATACCAAAAGACACTCACTTCGCCTTCCAATAAAAATGAAACATTAGTTCATCCACGGAATGTTTACAGACATGACATTTGGTATACTTTCTAAGCCATAGGGGTAATAATGATCATACCTTCCATACACCTTACGTTTTACACTTTCCTAGGTGCCTTTCATCTTCTTTCACACTGAACTTCGGGAACAGACACTCTTAAGTGTTCTAACTTTGCCTCCCTCCGTGCTCAGAGAGGTTAAGAAGTCAGCTCAAGGCTGCATTGCAGCCTGTAAGGGATGCAGCTAAAAATGACTGAGGGCACCTGACTCCCAAGTCAGGTATATTTGGTTTTGCCAAATGAAAATTCCAAGGAATAGATGCCAAATTTCTCATGAAGTTTACTGTAATGAGATTTAGCTTGCCTTTAAAAAAATAATAATAGTGATAATTGGAAGTTAAGACTAAGACCATTTTCCAATTTTTCCTATCTTTCTTACATTACAGAGAAGCAGGTTAAGTGCTTTAAAGAGCTTCTGAGTTGTTTGATGCTTTTGAGTATCGTGTGTGGATAACTGAAACTTTCAATTAGGAACAAAGCCCTTAGGGATGCAGGTGAGAACACCAGCTGTAGGCTGTGAAGGACACAGCATCCTTCTCTGTATCCCCTACACTTTTGACCAGATCTCAAGCTCCTTCCTGAATTTCATGTCATATAAGCAATGAGCTGCAATAAACAACTACTACCTACACATGCGTTTGGAATCCAGTCTTAATTATGTCATCAGAAGCCCTTCCTGGTTAAGGGCTCAGTGTATGTTCCCTCTTCTTCAGTTATTCCTTTGGTTTTTATTGAAGACTCTTTCTCCTTGGCCCACTTTCTGCCTTAAAGAGGAGATGCCAAAGAAAATACGCTGGGCTCTTTTAGGTCCCTTCCAATAGCTTCCTGTTGGGACCTCACTTACCAGTCCCTGAGGCAGGAGAGACAATCTGTATGGTGACTCAGATGTCCAGTAGCAGAGAAATAGGGGTGCATATTTTCCTCCCCTGAGTGTATTCCTTAGGAAACTTTAAATAAATATTAAGCTTGTGAGTGAGGGGAGAAGGTTACTCTGCTATGTATTTTTTTTTTTTTTTATGTGCAGAGACTAGGGTGCTGCAGGGTAAGATAGGGGCTCACTGTTCACAAGGAATGCCCCTCAAAGTGTTACTTCCTCAAGCTTGGTAGGTTTTATAGAAAACTCTAAATGTCTATGATGGCTAAAGGAAGTCGTATCTCATAGGTGGGGAACCTGGAGGACTTGGAAAAACTGGACTGTCATCAACATGGGGATGCAGATGGCCTTCACCTCTACACACATGTATTTGCCATGCCGACATCTCATGTGGGAAAGCAATGGGAAGAATCGGCCTTCAAGCTCCAGCCCTCTCATGCCTGTGAAAACAGGGATCCATGGAAACCTCCTTCAAATTACTCAGAGGTTATCCTTGAGCTGCAAAACCATAAAGTTAACTCAATTACCAACCATTGCTGCCCATTTAGTTACTTATTTACTTTTTATTGCACACAGAATGCAGAAATCTTAACTGTTTACAGCTATACAACCACTCCCTGGGTCATGAGATAGACCGTTACTAATGCCCTAGAAGGCTCCTGTGTGCCATCCAAAGTTCTATCACCATAAACTAATTGTTGAGTTCTATCGCTGTTGATTCGTTGTGCCTGTTCTTGAACTCCATGTAAATGGAATCACACATCACCCTTTGTTGTGTCTGGCTCCTTTTGTTCAACATATTGTCTGTAAGATTCATCCATGTTATTGTGTGGATCAATAGTGTGATCTTTGCATGGTTGCACAGTATTCCATTGCATGAACAAACCAAGTTGCTTTTTTTAAAATCATTTTCTTGTTGAACATTTGGCTTATTTCCAGTTAGTGTAGCTTTGTTGAGATTCTGAGTTGTTTCCATGTTTCTCTCTCTCCCTCTCCCTCTCTCTCTCTCATACACAAGATCTTTGCATGTGTGCAGCTTTAGTTGATAGAGCATCCACTAGGCTTTTAAATTTTACTAGGGGGAAAAATCCCAAGCAGAAAATCAAGCAAAGCAAAAATAAATTAGACAAAAAGTAGTTATTGTCCTTGATACAAAATAATCAAATTGCCACGCAGATAGGATTTACATTTTGAAAGTTTTTGAAAGTTATCTCAATCTACATGCTGTCAATTTGAACTTGTCTGCAGAAGAAATTCAGTTTGTCAGTTGCTACAAATGTGTTTTGTTTCCCTGCACAATCGGGTTCATTGTGGTTTGCATATTTGCATTTGTTTTTAAGAAACCAATGTTTAAAAACTGGGAGAGCTCGTATCAGAAAACTCCAGTTTTCAAACTTCTCTTAAAAAATTGGAACATCTGGGGAGTTCTCTGGTGGTCCAGTGGTTAAGACTCGCACTTCCAATGCAGGGGGTGCAGGTTTGATCCCTGGACCGGGAACTAAGATCCCACGTGCTGCATAGCGCAGCCAAAAAAAAAAAAAAAAGAAAGAAAGAAAAACTGGAACATCTGGCAGACTTGGCCCCATTCCCAAAGAGCAGCAACAACAGACAGGAGTTAAGTGTGGGTCCCTGCAATCAGACAGGCACACATCCCCCTGTTTACAAAGGGCCAACACCACCTACTGCTTGTTAACTGCCTGGTCTGTGTAAGCATAAGAACCCTGTTCCACCCTATGACCTGTCAGTCAAATTCATCCACGCTTCTCTCCCTTAGAGTACATGGATTTGGCAATTGCCTGTTGATGAGAGTGTTTTGGACAATTAAAAATTTGTTTTTACATGTGTCCAAAGATCTTTCTAAAAGTATTATATACTAACCTAGTTCCAAAAATAATGGCTGAAATAAGAGGAATAGCTCAGAATACATTGAATCTGTGTGTTAAATGTAGAAGATGAAATGGGTAGAGAGGAGAGACAGCTGTCCTTGTTTCTTCTGCGCAGAGAAACTTCACTCAGGATGTCCACCCACAGGCCAGTCTTCTGTCAACATCTGTTAGCCATGTGGGAGGATATCTGACAACCAATGAGAAAAACAGCCCCTCTGATCCATTCAATTAAATACTCCCTGGACCAGGGCTTCCCTGGTGGTGCAGTGGTTAAGAATCCGCCTGCCAGTGCAGGGGACATGGGTTCGAGCCCTGGTTCGGGAAGATCCCACATGCTGTGGAGCAACTAAACCTCTGCGCCATAGCTACTGAGCCTGCACTCTAGAGCCCGTGAGCCACAACTACTGAAGTCCATGTGCCTAGAGCCTGTGCTCCACAACAAGAGAAGCCACCGCAATGAGAAGCCTGCGCACGGTAACAAAGAGTAGCCGCTGCTCACCAAAACTAGAGAAAGTCGAGCGCAGCAACAAAGACCCAATGCAACCAAAAATAAATAAATAAATAAAATACAATAAAAAATAAATACTTCGTGGACCAAACCCAATTCCATCATGATTGGTGCACGGGGCAGTTGCTAACTGCATTTAGTCATTTTCATGATGTCAATGATGTTAGTGGGAGCCAGAGTGATTTCCTTTTGCAATCTAGATAAATCTGAAGGCTCCTTGTGCTAAAATACAGATGTCTCCTGGATACATTTTAAAAATGACAAAATGTTGCTAGGCTCACTAGATAGTAAAGGAAATATCTGAGCACCCCCTGCCCACCCCCCCCCAAAGAAGTGACAGAAATGAAATCTGAGAATCTATATAGAGAATAAACTAATGCAAAAGACAGGATAGCACTAAGCAATCATGATAACACGGATCTGGAGACCAAGCCTTAGGCCCTTTGAACAGGAAAGGCAGGGCAGTTAAGCCTGCAAGACAGAAATCTAGAACGGCATTTTGGAAGAAGCTAAGGTTGTTCCTGCCTTAGTAGAAGCAAAGCAACACTCCCCCTAGGAAAACATCCTGATTTAGGCCCAGAGGATTCCTATATACGAACATTGATAATCAACTATTACTTAACCACACAAGGAGAAATATCACCAAAAATAACAGTTGACAAAAGAACAAGCTGGCTTCCAGCACCCTTGTACTTCATGTTTTAGAATCAGCGGATAAATAGCTATGTATAAAATGTGAAAACAATTAAAAATGGAACAAAGATGAGCTTGAGTTAGTTGACTGTCATAATTTCTTTGCCATCTGAGAACTGAATTAGAGGTGGAAACTTGGTAAGGGACCATGATATTCCATGGGTCATATTTTCTTGAACTTTTTTCTGATTTTCCAAATTGTGCAGCATCCCACTCAGCTGTCCAATGATTTTGTCCCAAAGATTTCCAGGCTCTCTTAGCCACTGTCATATACCTGTAGTTCAAGGCACCCTAGAACTTTAATTTGCTGCCCAGAATGGTAGTTAAGTCCACCTTGCCACTTACAGTAAGTGCTGCTACAAACACTCTGTTATTCTGGGTCCCATCATCCATCATCCCAGTGATATTAGGAAGCTCAACTCCTAGACAGCTTCCCAGCACATCAACCTAGAAGCCAGGCTTAGATGACAGCCTCCACAGAGCTTCTGGAAGATGCCAGCACCCTTCTGCAGAGAATGCTTATTGTCTTTGTAAAGGGAGTATCCTCTGGGCTCTCTCAGTCGGTAAGAAAAATAGTCAAGTGATAGGTTCTCAGATGGTACCTAAAACCATCTTTGCATCCATTCTAACTTCCTTCTTCCCTAAGCTATCTGACTCTTTATGAAGACAGGGTCAAACTACCATATGATCCTACAATCCCACTCCTGGGCATATACCCGAAGAAAACCATAATTCAAAAAGGTACGTGCACCCCAATGTTCACTGCAGCACTATTTACAATAGCCAGGACATGGAAGCAACCTAAATGTCCATCGACAGAGGAATGGATAAAGAAGATGTGGTACATATATATTAATACAATGGTTACTCAGCCATAAAAGAAATAATGCCATTTGCAGCAACACGGATGGACCTAGAGATTATCATACTAAGTGAAGTAAGAAAGAAAGACAAATATCATATGATATCACTTATGTGTGGAATCTAAAAAAATTACACAAATGAACTTATTTACAAACAGAAACAGACTCACAGACTTAGAAATCAAACTTACGGTTACCAAAGGGGAAAGGGTGGGGGGAGGGAGGGAAAAATTAGGAGTTAGGGATTAACATATACACACTACTATATATAAAATAAATAATCAACAAGGACCTACTGTAGAGCACAGGGAACTCTATTCAATATTCTGTAATAGCCTATATGGAAAATGAATGAATATATGTATATGTATAACTAAATCACTTTGCTGTATACCTGAAACTAACACAACATTGTAAATCAACTATACTACAATATAAAATAAAAATTAAATTAAAATTTTAAAATATAATAAAATGTGAGGGGAAAAAAAAGACAGGGTCAAAGAAGTTGTGGACTTTTCTCCTCATTTGCTATAGGCCCTCAGAGCAAACAGCCTTCAAAGAACCATTGTAGAAAGCCATTAGGACCAGCTTCAAGAATCCTTGACATTCGGGGGGTGCTGGGAAGATGGAGGAAGAGTAAGACGTGGACATCACCTTCCTCCCCACAGATACACGACAAATACATCTACACGTGGAACAACTCCTACAGAACACCTACTGAATGCTGGCAGAAGACCTCAGACCTCCCAAAAGGCAAGACACTCCCCACGTACCTAGGTAGGGCAAAAGAAAAAAAAGAAAAAACAGAGACAAAAGAATAGGGACGGCACCTGCACCAGTGGGAGGGAGCTGTGAAGGAGGAAAGGTTTCCACACACTAGGAAGCCCCTTGACGGGCGGAGACTGCGGGAGGCGGAGGGGGGAGCTTCGGGGCCGCGGAGGAGAGCACAGCAACAGGGGTGCGGAGGGCAAAGCAGGGAGATTCCCGCACAGAGGATCGGTGCCGACCGGCACTCACCAGCCCAAGAAGCTTGTCTGCTCACCCGCCGGGGCGGGCGGGTCTGCGAGCTGAGGCTCGGGCTTCGGTCGGAGCTCAGGGAGAGGACTGGGGTTGGTGGCTTGAACACAGCCTGAAGGGGTCAGTACACCACAGCTAGCCGGGAGGGAGTCCAGGGAAAAGTCTGCACCTGCCAAAGAGGCAAGAGACTTTTTCTTCCCTCTTTGTTTCCTGGTGCATGAGGAGAGGGGTTTAAGAGCGCTGCTTAAAGGAACTCCAGAGAAGGGCGCGAGCCACGGCTAAAAGCATGGACCCCAGAGACGGGCGGGAGACGCTAAGGCTGCTGCTGCTGCCACCAAGGGGCCTGTGTGCCAGCACAGGTCACTATCCACACCCCTCTTCCGCGGAGCCTGTGCAGCCCACCACTGCCAGGTTCCCGGGATCCATGGACAACTTCCCTGGGAGAATGCACGGCGGGCCTCAGGCTGTTGCAACGTCACGCCGGCCTCTGCTGCTGCAGGCCCACCCCGCACGCAGTGCCCCTCCCTCCACCCCCCCCCCCACTGCCCCCGGTCTGAGTGCGCCAGAGCCCCCGAATCAGCGGCTCCTTTAACCCCGTCCTGTCTGAGCAAAAAACAGACGCCCTCCAGCGACCTACACGCAGAGGCAGGGCCAAATCCAAAGCTGAGCCCCTGTGAGCTGTGAGAACAAAGAAGAGAAAGGGAAATCTCTCCCAGCAGCCTCAGAAGCAGTGGATTAAAGCTCCACAATCAACTTGATGTACCCTGCATCTGTGGAATACATGAATAGACAACGAATCATCCCAAATTGAGGAGGTGGACTTCAAGAGCAAGATCTATGATTTTTTCCCCTTTTCCTCTTTTTGTGAATGTGTATGTGTATACTTCTGTGTGAGATCTTGTCCGTATAGCTTTGCTTCCACCATTTGTCCTAGGGTTCTATCCGTCCATTTTCTTTTTAAATATTTTTTCTTAATAATTAATTTTATTAACTTTATTATACTTTTCTTTCTTTCTTTCTTTCTTTCTTTCTTTCTTTCTTTCTTTCTTTCTTTCTTTCTTTCTTTCCTGCCTTCCTTCCTTCCTTTCTTTCTGTCTTTCTTTCTTTCCCTCCTTTAGACAATGAATTATCCCAAATTGAGGAGGTGGACTTTGAGAGCAAGATTTATGATTTTTTCTCCTTTACCTCTTTTTGAGAGGGTGTATGAGTATGCTTCTGTGTAAGATTTTGTCTGTATAGCTTTGCTTCCATCATTTGTCCTAAGGTTCTATCCGTGCTTTTTTTTTCTAAATAATTATTTTTTAATTCAATAACTTTATTATACTTTATTTTATTTTACTGTATCTTCTTTCTGTCTTTTTTCCTTCCTTCCCTCCTTCCTTCCTTCTTTCCTTCCTCCCTCCCTCCCTCACTCCTTTCTTTCCTTCTTTTCTTCTTTCTTTCTTTCTTTCTTCCTACTTCTACTAATTCTCTCTACTTTTTCTCACTTTTATTCTGAGCCGTGTGGATGAAAGGCTCTTGTTGCTCCAGCCAGGAGTCAGGGCTCTGCCTCTGAGGTGGGAGAGCCAACTTCAGGACACTGGTCAACAAGAGACCTCCCAGATCCATATAATATTAAACGGTGGAAATCTCACAGAGACCTCCATCTTAACACCAGCACCCAGCTTCACTCAACGACCAGCAAGCCACAGTGCTGGACAGCCTATTCCAAACAACTAGCAAAACAGGAACACAACCCCACCCATTAGCAGAGAGGCTGCCTAAAATCATAATAAGTCCACAAACACCCCAAAACACACCACCAGACGTGGACCTGCCCACTAGAGAGACAAGATCCAGCCTCATCCACCACAACACAGGCACTAGTCCCCTCCACTACAAAGCCTACATAACCCACTGAACCTACATTAGCCACTGGGGACAGACATCAAAAACAATGGGAACTACAGACTTGCAGCCTGCAAAAAGGAGACCCTAAACATAGTAAGATAAGTAAAATGAGAAGACAGAAAAACAGCAGATGAAGGAGCAAGATAAAAACACACCAGACCTAACAAATGAAGAGGAAATAGGCAGTCTACCTGAAAAAGAATTGAGAATAATGATAGTAAAGATGATCCAAAACCTTGGAAATAGAATGGACAAAATGCAAGAAACATTTAACAAGGCCCTAGAAGAACTAAAGATGAAACAAACAATGATGAACAACACAATAAATGAAATGAAAAAGACTCTAGATGGGATCAATAGCAGAATAACTGAGGCAGAAGAACGGATAAGTGACCTGGAAGATAAAATAGTGGAAATAACCACTGCAGAGCAGAATAAAGAAAAAAGAATGAAAAGAACTGAGGACAGTCTCAGAGACCTCTGGGACAACATTAAACACACCAACATTCGAATTATAGGGGTTCCAGAAGAAGAAGAGAAAAAGAAAGGGACGGAGAAAATATTTGAAGAGATTATAGTTGAAAACTTCCCTAATATGGGAAAGAAAAGTCCAGGAAGCAAAGAGAGTCCCATACAGGATAAATCCAAGGAGAAATACGTCAAGACACATATTAATCAAACTGTCAAAAATTAAATACAAAGAAAGCATATTAAAAGCAGCAAGGGTAAAACAAAAAATAACGCACAAGGGAATCCCCATAAGGTTAACAGCTGATCTTTCAGCAGAAACTCTGCAAGCCAGAAGGGACTGGCAGGACATACTGAAAGTGATGAAGGAGAAAAACCTGCAACCAAGATTACTCTACCCAGCAAGGATCTCATTCAGATTTGATGGAGAAATTAAAAGTTTTACAGACAAGCAAAAGCTGAGAGAGTTCAGCACCACCAAACCAGCTTTACAACAAATGCTAAAGGAACTTCTCTAGAAAAGAAACACAAGAGAAGGAAAAGACCTATAATAACGAACCCAAAACAATTTAGAAAATGGGAATAGGAACATACATATCGATAATTACCTTAAATGTAAATGGATTAAATGCTCCCACCAAAAGACACAGATTGGCTGAATGGATACAAAAATAAGACCCATATATATGCTGTCAAAAAGAGACCCACTTCAGACCTGGGGACACATACAGACTGAAAGAAAGGGGATGGAAAAGGATATTCCATGCAAATGGAAACCAAAAGAAAGCTGGAGTAGCAATTCTCATATCAGACAAAATAGACTTTAAAACAAAGACTATTACAAGAGACAAAGAAGGACACTACATAATGATCAAGGGATCGATCCAAGAAGAAGATATAACAATTGTAAATATTTATTCACCCAACATAGGAGCACCTCAATACGTAAGGCAAATACTAACACCCATAAAAGGGGAAATCGAAAGTAACACATTCATAGTAGGGGAGTTTAACACCCCACTTTCACCCATGGACAGATCATCCAAAATGGAAGTAAATAAGGAAACACAAGCTTTAAATGATACATTAAACAAGATGGACTTAATTGATATTTATAGGACATTCCATCCAAAAACAACAGAATACACATTTTTCTCTAGTGCTCATGGAACATTCTCCAGGATAGATCACAACTTGGGTCACAAATCAAGCCTTGGTAAATTTAACAATATTGAAATTGTATCAAGTATCTTTTCCGACCACAACGCCATGAGACTAGATATCAATTACAGGAAAAGATCTGTAAAAAATACAAACACATGGAGGCTAAACAATACACTACTTAATAACGAAGTGATCACTGAAGAAATCAAAGAGGAAATTTAAAAAATACCTAGAGACAAATGACAATGGAGACAAAACCACCCAAAACCTATGGGATGCAGCAAAACCAGTTCTAAGAGGGAAGTTTATAGCAATACAAGCCCACCGTAAGAAGCAGGAAACATCTCGAATAAACAATATAACCTTGCACCTCAAGCAATTAGAGAAAGAAGAACAAAAAACCCCAAAGTTAGCAGAAGGAAAGAAATCATAAAAAATCAGATCAGAAATAAATGAAAAAGAAATGAAGGAAACAATAGCAAAGATCAATAAAACTAAAAGCTGGTTCTTTGAGAAGATATATAAAATAGATAAACCATTAGTCAGACTCATCAAGAAAAAGAGGGAGAAGACTCAAATCAGTAGAATTAGAAATGAAAAAAGAGAAGTAACAACTGACACTGCAGAAATAAAAAAGATCATGAGAGATTACTACAAGCAACTCTATGCCAATAAAATGGACAATCTGGAAGAAATGGACAAATTCTTAGAAATGCACAACCTTCCAAGACTGAATCAGGAAGAAATAGAAAATATGAACAGACCAATCACAAGCACTGAAATTGAAAGTGTGATTAAAAATCTTCCAACAAACAAAAGCCCAGGACCAGATGGCTTCACAGGAGAATTCTATCAAACATTTAAAGAAGAGCTAACACCTATCCTTCTGAAACTCTTCCAAAATATAGCAGAGGGAGGAACACTCCCAAATTCCTTCTACAAGACCACCATCACCTTGATACCAAAACCAGACAAGGATGTCACAAAGAAAGAAAACTACAGGCCTATATTACTGATGAACATAGATGCAAAAATCCTCAACAAAATACTAGCAAACAGAATCCAACAGCACATTAAAAGGATCTACACCATGATCAAGTGGGGTTTATTCCAGGAATGCAAGGATTCTTCAATATACGCAAATCTATCAATGTGACAAACCATATTAACAAATTGAAGGAGAAAAATCATATGATCGTCTCAATAGATGCAGAGAAAGCTTTTGACAAAATTCAACACCCATTTATGATAAAAACCCTGCAGAAAGTAGGCGTGGAGGGAACCTTCCTCAACATAATAAAGGCCATATATGACAAGCTCACAGCCAACATCATCCTCAATGGTGAAAAACTGAAAGCATTCCCACTAAGATCAGGAACAAGACAAAGTTGCCCACTCTCACCACTCTTATTCAACATAGTTTTGGAAGTTTTAGCCACAGCAATCAGAGAAGAAAAGGAAATAAAAGGAATCCAAATCGGAAAAGAAGAAGTAAAGCTGTCACTGTTTGCAGATGACATGATACTATACGTAGAGAATCCTAAAGATGCTACCAGAAAACTACTAGAGCTAATCAATGAATTTGGTAAAGTAGCTGGATACAAAATTAATACACAGAAATCTCTGGCATTCCTATATACTAATGATGAAAAATCTGAAAGTGAAATAAAGAAAACACTCCCATTTACCATTGTAACAAAAAGAATCAAATATCTAGGAAAAAACCTACCTAAGGAGACAAAAGACCTGTATGCAGAAAATTATAAGACACTGATGAAAGAAATTAAAGATGATACAAATAGATGGAGAGATATACCATGTTCTTGGATTGGAAGAATCAACATTGTGAAAATGACTCTACTACCCAACACAATCTATAGATTCAATGCAATCCCTATCAAACTACCACTGGCAGTTTTTACAGAACTAGACCAAAAAATTTCACAATTGGTATGGAAACACAAAAGACCCAGAATAGCCAAAGCAATCTTGAAAACGAATAACGGAGCTGGAGGAATCAGGCTCCCTGACTTCAGACTATACTACAAAGCTACAGTAATCAAGACAGTATGGTACTGGCACAAGGACAGAAAGATAGATCAATGGAATAGGATAGAAAGCCCAGAGATAAACCCACACACATATGGACACCTTATCTTTGATAAAGGTGGCAGGAATGTACAGTGGAGAAAGGACAGCCTCTTCAATAAGTGGTGCTGGGAAAACTGGACAAGTACATGTAAAAGTATGAGATTAGATCACTCCCTAACACCATACACAAAAATAAGCTCAAAATGGATTAAAGACCTAAATGTAAGGCCAGAAACTATCAAACTCTTAGAGGAAAACATAGGCAGAACACTCTATGACATAAATCACAGCAAGATCCTTTCTGACCCACCTCCTAGAGAAATGGAAATAAAAACAAAAATAAAGAAATGGGACCTAATGAAACTTCGAAGCTTTTGCACAGCAAAGGAAACCATAAACAAGACCAAAAGACAACCCTCAGAATGGGAGAAAATATCTGTAAATGAAGCAACTGACAAAGGATTAACCTCCAAAATTTACAAGCAGCTCATGCAGCTCAATAACCAAAAACAAACAACCCAATCCAATAATGGGCAGAAGACCTAAATAGACATTTCTCCAAAGAAGATATACAGACTGCCAACAAACACATGAAAGAATGCTCAACATCATTAATCATTAGAGAAATGCAAATCAAAACTACAATGAGCTATCATCTCACACCAGTCAGAATGGCCATCATCAAAAAATCTAGAAACAATAAATGCTGGAGAAGGTGTGGAGAAAAGGGAACACTCTTGCACTGCTGGTGGGAATGTGAATTGGTTCAGCCACTTTGGAGAACAGTATGGAGGTTCCTTAAAAAACTACAAATAGAACTACCTTATGACCCAGCAATCCCACTACTGGGCATATACCTGAGAAAACCATAATTCAAAAAGAGTCATGTACCAAAATGTTCATTGCAGCTCTATTTACAATAGCCAGGAGATGGAAACATCCTAACTGTCCATCATTGGATGAATGGATAAAGAAGATGTGGCACATATATACAATGGAATATTATTCGGCCATAAAAAGAAACGAAATTGAGCTCTTTGTAATGAGGTGGATGGACCTAGAGTCTGTCATACAGAGTGAAGTAAGTCAGAAAGAGAAAGAAAAATACCATATGCTAACAAATATATATGGAATTTAAGGAAAAATAATGTCATGAAGAACCTAGGGGTAAGACGGGAATAAAGACATAGACCTACTAGAGAATGGACTTGAAGATATGGGAAGGGGGAAGGGTAAGCTCTGACAAAGCGAGAGAGTGGCATGGACATATATACACTAACAAACGTAAGGTAGATAGCTAGTGGGAAGCAGCCGCATGGCACAGGGATATCGGCTCGGTGCTTTGTGACCACCTGGAGTGGTGGGATAGGGAGGGTGGGAGGGAGGGAGACGCAAGAGGGAAGAGATATGGGAACATATGTATATGTATAACTGATTCACTTTGTTATAAAGCAGAAACTAACACACCATTGTAAAACAATTATACCCCAATAAAGATGTTAAAAAAAAAAAGAATCCTTGACAAAAGATTGAATCTTGAGTTAGTGAGTGCCCCTATATCAATAAATCCTCCCTGTTCCAGCTCCATGTGGGTTTCACCCTCCCCACCATACACTTAGTTTGCTTTCATGTGGGTTTCCTTGGTTCTGAGAGTGCATATCAGTTAGGTACTTCAATTTTTCAGTGAGTATGCTACTTCTTCCTGCAGAATGGCTGGTACTTCTCTGCTGAGACTATACTCTAGTTATCAGCTTGGAGGCAATAAGGAGTGGCAGAGAAAGATCTTAAGAAGAATGAGAATCATCTTAGGAGGCTTCAGGGGATGTCCCTGTACAGCCATTTGGTGGGAAAGGTTGTTCTCCGTCAAGGGAGAATGGACTGCTCCTGTCTTACAAAATGGTTTAGGGAAATTCAGGAGTTCAAGGTTCTCAAGCTCATCCACCCAAATGAACTCATCCCAGGTCTCAGAATCCTTGTCAGGGCCCTGAGTGAAATAAGAGACTTTACAAAGCTGTCTATTTAGTCTCCTTTACAGCTCTGCTGACTTAATACTTAGATCCTGGGTCTGAATTTCATCACAATGGCCAAAGATAAGCCTCCTTGAAAGCTGTCATAGATGCCCTCTGGCTTCAGTATGTTCCGTAAGTTGGCAAGTTGGCAATTAACTACCCTCAGCCTAACACTTTTCTGGCAGGTAAAAAGTAGTCACCTTATTCCACAATCTGTATAATTATCATTGCATGTTGTAGCTATTAGATATCTCAACACTTGACCACTACCTAAGTCTTGTCTCAATTTACTACAGGTGAAAGCTTAAATAATCATGATGCTGCTGTATACCAGGGTTAATTTTCACTCCAATTACTACACAAAAATGTGGTCCCTATTGCTTTCAGACAGGTTAGTGATCCAATTCCAAAATCCTATCCGCAGGGTATCCTTTCTACAACCACTTGTTTTAATTCAGTTTCCTAGGGACAAGCACTAATACCTTGATGAGAAGATGCAATCCCAAGCTAGGAGAGAAAGGAGAAAAGAAATGAGGCAGGGAAGGATAAGAAGTAAGACAAAGTCCTATGGTACTGTCCTGGCCACCACACAAACCATGAAGAAACACAGTCAGGAGCTCAGCAAATGCATCTGCTAAGGACATGGGAAACCTCTAAACATGCTGTACAGGGACATATGCCATGGAATAGGCCACCAGAGAGACACATGGAGAGGGAATTTATCTGCCTTGCTACTTCTCTCTCCCCCAGGAACAAGCTACTAAGGATATAGGTCAGTGCTTTTCAGCCAGGTACAATTTTGTCCCCCAGGGTTACATTTGACTAGAGATATTTTATGTCTAGAGACATTTTTGTTGTCGTCACAAATGGGAGAACGTATTGGCATCTTGTGAGTAGAGGCCAAGGATAACTTTAAACATATTACAATGCACAGGACAGTCCCCTACCAACAAGAATTATTCAGCCCAAAACATCATTAATGCTACTGTGACAAACCCTGTTCCAGGTGGTGGTAAACCCAAGAGAATATGCAGAGGTGCCTAAGGTGTGGCTGACAAAACAACCAACAGGAAAAAGATGTGGAAGACATTTCATAGAAGAGAAAACACAAACGGAGAGCAAAACATGAAAAGATCTGAAACTCATTAGTAAACAGGGACCTCAAATCGTGGTAGACACCATTTGCCATTCAACTGAGTGGCAAAAATTAAGATCTTGAGAACACCAAGCATGGGGAGATTGGGTCTCCAGGGGAATTCTCATTTACTGCTGTGCTGGTCAGGAGTGTAAATTGCTACCATCTCTTTGGGAAAGCGTTTAGTATCATGTCGTAAATTTGAACACATACATATTTAAGGTGGCCACTCATGCCAATCCTGGTTTTAACGCTGTAAATCCTGCATCTTAGGAAACTCCGCAGTTCCAGGCAAACTGGGATGACTGGTCACCAGTATATCTTACATCCTAGCAACCTATTCCTATGTATGTAACCCTAAACAGCTCTTGCACAAGCACCAGGAGATATATAAAAATGATCACAATATCATTTTCATAATAGCAGAAAATGGAAATAATAGCAGTGTCAATCTACAAGAGAATAAATTGTAACATTCGCACAATGTAATTTTTAGCTGTGAAAATGAACTATAGCTACATGTAACAATATGAATGAATCTTAGAAACAACCATTAGATAAACTGAGCAAATCTGTAGACTATAAGACTATTATAAAGCTCAAAAGGAAGCAAAAATACAACATTTCATAGAGATATATTCATGTTTGGTCCAGTTTCTTCTTAAGCAAGAAAATGGTGAATGGTAGACAAATTTAGGATAGTGGTTACCTCTGGAGGGGAGATGAGGAAATGGAATGGGAGGCTCCCTTCTCCCCAAAGAAAAATAATCAGTTATTACATCCCCAGAGAGTGTTCACTGGATTATGTATCTTTGTTGTCAGCTTTAATGGTGTTATTTATTTCCTTTTTGGCTATGTTATTTTCTGTTTATTTTACCTCTTTTTAAAAAAATCCATCTTTATCTCACTTTTTTAGAAATAGAGAACAAAGGATTAACAATAGTATCTGGGAGAGAAGAATGAATGTAATACATTTCCCAAGCCAATGAGGGTGGGTGGGCATTTTGGCCCCGGGCTCTCAATTCATGGGTCTTGCCAGCATGTATTTCTGCAGTCAAATTCCCATTCTGCCTCCAAGGAGCTGGGGATGCTAATGTCAGCCTGTTAAGCCTCACCTACTATTGGCTGCACCTGGTCACTTGGGCGAGCACTACACTTAAAACTACACTTAAAATACAGGTCCAGGAGAACAATAAAAGCTTAGGGAAAACTGCAGAATCAGGCTGCTGTTTAATTTACACCATTTAGTCTCAGAGTGAAGAAATCCATGAACTGAAAATTACCATTTCACACACACATCCCAGTGGAAACACACATGCACAGATCTCTCTATAAAAACATTCCTAACCTGCCCCAGAAACTTGACCCTGGGAGAGTCTAGAGCATTGGAATTTCAGTTTGGGACCATAATCTAAAAATCCTTTATTAGTTTCCACTAAAACCCACTCACTTTGCTTAGGAAGAAGATGCTTACAGAAGGTGCATCACAGGAAGAGATTCTATCACGTAATCTGCATCATTGCATTACCTCCCTGAAGCTACAAACACAGTTATACACTGAAATTTTCTCACATTCAGGCCCACTCTGAATCTCACCTTTTTCTCCAATCACCAAAGTACTTCCTTCCTTTTTCCTTTCTCCCTCCCTCTCTCTCTTTGAAATAAATACAATTCCTATTATTCTGCCTGCAAGTTAACTTTCATCTTCCTGAATTCTGGTACATTTTATGTATTTCTAGTCTTTAATCTTGCTCCCTTCTCTGTGCAATTCTTGGCCTTTCTCTTGCCCTCACCCCTGTATGCCTTCACTTCCAAATTACCTGACAGCATCATGGGATATCTCTTTGTGTGTCTTTAAGCACATACTACAATCCTTGTCTTAATTTGCTTCCTTCTTTATTTTGGCTGAGGAACACCTTCTCACCTTGTATGTTTCAATCTAGATGCTTCTGCTCTTGGTAAATTGCAATCTCCCTTCCTGTATGTGACTTTGAAGATCTTCTCACCAAGAGGTGGGATCTATTTCCACACCCCTTAAATGTGGGCTGGCTTTGTGATTTGCTTTGGTCTATATAATGAAGCAGAAGTGACTGTTCTGAGCCTAGACCTCAAGAAACCTTGTACACTTTCATTCATTCTCTTAAACCTTCCTCAGCCCACATGACTGAGCCTGGGCTAGCCTGCTGGAGAGCTGAGTTGCCTCAGCTACTTCCGATCAATTATCAGAAATGCGAGTGAAGCCATCTCAGACTATCCAACCCCTAGCCAACCAGTCAGCTAATTGCAGACAAGTGAGAAAATCTAGCTGAGATCAGTCAAACCTAGCCCAGGTCAGAACTCCTCAAGTCAACCATAGACTCGTGAGCAATAATACTGCTTATTGTCTTAAGCTACTAAGTTATGGAGTTATTTGTTATGTGGCAACATCGTATATTCTTTCTTGATCCTATTTAATAGCTGCAACATACTTACGTCAAAGCCCCTTATATCACTACATAGTTTCTTGTGTTTCTCCTCCACAAATGTTCCAGCTCTTTGAAAACAGGAGCAATTTTTATTTTGTATCTCCAAACCTAATAGCACCTGCCAACTTTTCAATAAATGGGTGTCAGAAAAACATCAATGATTAATTAATTAATTAAGGATTATAATGATGGTCAAGGGATTGTTCTGGAGGCAGACAAACCAGATTTGAATCCCAACTCTGTTTCCTATATGTGTTACTCCAGAGATTTTGGTTAACCTCACTCAACTTTATCTGCCCATGTATAAACTGAAGGCTAGAATAATGTATATGCTGCAGGATTGTGGTGATAAGATATATATTCCCTCTGCCCCCAACCTGGCACAGAGTGAGTGTTCAACAAATAAGAATTAAATGATAAAATGTTCATAAAGCATTGAGTATATAGTACATGGCTTAGAGTTACTCAGCAAATATGATTAATTAATATGATCTATGATCTGTTAATAGGATTATGATCGTCATCACTGTTGTCACGTCTTGCAGGAGAAACTGTAGATGCTCCATCCATAACCCCTTGGTATCATCATTTCTATGCATGCTGATCTGATAGTGGCTTCCAATGGAAACACCTGGAACTCTTTGCCTGAGGGCTTCCTTGGTCCACATACATTGCAGGCCACAAATGCCAGGGAGTTAACACCCCTCACTCCCACCCAGAGGAGCAACCCTCAACCATGGAAGATGGAAGAAGGTGGCTATGTATCCCAATTTTCTTGCCCTTGGTTAGGATAAATCCAAGGTAGGTTCTATACTATATCCCAGAATTACCTAGTGAGATTGTGTGCCTTGGTCACAGCAGTGATAAAGCACCTTTTCTTTCTTCTCTTCCCCATCTCACATCCCTACTCCCCTACAAAGGTATACTAGCATCACCCCCGAACACACACCAGTATCCAAATTTAGAATCACCGTCTGATTCTAGGGAAATCAACTTAAAACAATATCACTCTTAGTTTTATTTTACCCTTATTGCTTCAGAATCTAACCACTTCTTTCAGGAATTCTGAATTCCACTTGAAAGCCTAGCCTTTTAATGATCTCTCCAGCTAATCAAAGAGTTGTATCCAGCCCAGTGATGACAAAAACAAGCACAGAATTTGGTGTGCCATCTTTAGTCTTCTTGGATGTTTTCATCATGGCTCAATTCTCTGAGTAT
The DNA here is from genome assembly GCF_963924675.1 of Phocoena phocoena. Classification (NCBI taxonomy): domain Eukaryota; kingdom Metazoa; phylum Chordata; class Mammalia; order Artiodactyla; family Phocoenidae; genus Phocoena; species Phocoena phocoena. The sequence goes on along the minus strand of NC_089233.1, from coordinate 51,246,942 downwards.
ATGAGGACAGGGTTAACTTGTAGTTAATCTTGGGTAACTCTGTGCTCATCTTGAAGGGCACCTGAAACCATGATATTGATGCTTGGCCAAGACAGAGGTGAAATGCATTAGCTAGTGATTTATAATGTGCTGTTAAAAGTCGAAACCCGCCCCAGGCATCCTGTACCAGCTTGTCTATACTGTTTCTTGAAACTGTACGGATTGATGGTTTGCACCTGTTTACCTGTTTGCAAAGTCTGCTTTTGGCTACCTGAGTTGTGGAATATAAAATACCCCTCAGTGAGTTTGAGCCTTGGCTCTTCTGAGACACATGTATCTTGGTGGTTCATGATCAGAAGACAAGGTACACCCTGTGTGATGGAGTGGGGGCTGTACCTGGAAGTCTCAGTCCTCTCAGATGTTTGCTGAGCTTGCTTTCTCTGGCTGGACCCTATTCTTTGCTTTTATGTGTATACTTTGTGGCATCTCAAGAGTCTTTACAATTATCTGACACTATATAACTGCTGCACTGAGGCTCTTTTCTGACAACTAAAGCTTTTTGATAGGGGTTTGGAGTGAAGGAAGGAAGGGTCTACAGCACACAAATTTAGAACTGTTTCCAAAAGTTATGATTCTTGGAAAGCTGGGCTCAGTACTTTGCTGAGCTCTTAAAGCGCCGTTCGGCTGGGTTTCCATTTCATGAAAACCCTTCCAAACACAGACTTGAAGTCGGTCCATGCTCCAACAGTGGCTGTGGGCTTGAAATCTTGGACCCACCTGCCAAGGCCACTGCATAATTCCTTTTCCTCCCACCAAGCCCCTGTGAGCTTTGCTCAACGGTCACACACTCCAACACATGAAGCCCCGTCTGTGGGGAGCATTAGTTTCTCTGGCAAACATTGCTTGAATCCACATATTCCTATCTTTTTTTTTTTTTAACTGAAGTATAGTTGATTTACAATGTTTCAGGTGTTCAGCAAAATGATTCAGTTATACATACATGCATATATGTGTGTATATTATATATATATATATATATTCTTTTTCAGATTCTTTTCCATTATAGGTTATTACAAGATATTGAATATAGTTGCCTGTGTTATATAGTAGGTCCTTGCTGTTTATCTATTTTATATAAAGTAGTATGTATCTGTTAATCCCAAACTCCTAATTTATCCCTCTCCCCCTCTTTCCCCCTTTGGTAAACCATAAGTTTGTTTTCTGTCGGTGAGTCTGTTTCTATTTTGTAAATAAGTTCACTTCTATTATTTTTTTAGATTCCATATACAAGTGATATCATATGATATTTGTCTTTCTCTGTCTGACTTACTTCACTTAGTATGATAATCTTTAGGTCCATCCATGTTGCTGCCAATGGAATTATTTCTTTCTTTTATGGCTGAGTAATATGCATTGTATATATATATCACATCTTCTTTACCCATTAATCTGTCGATGGACATTTAGCCATGTCTTGGCTATTGTAAATAGTGCTGCAATGAATATTGGGTTGCATGTATCTTTTTGAATTATGGTTTTCTCCGGATACATGCCCAGGAGTGGAATTTCAGGATCATATGGTAGTTCTATTTTTAGTTTTTTAAGGAACCTCCATACTGTTTTCCATAGTGGCTGTATCAATTTACATTCCTGCCAGCAGTGTAGGAGGGTTCCCTTTTCTCCACACCCTCTCCAGCATTTACTATTTATAGACTTTTTGATGATGGCCATTCTGACTGGTATGAGGTGGTACCTCATTGTAGTTTTGATTTGCATTTCTCTAATAATTAACGATGTTGAGCATCTTTTCATGTGCCTGTTGGCCATCTGTATGTCTTCTACAGAGAAATGTCTGTTTAGGTCTTCTGCCCGTTTTTTAATTGGGTTGTTTGTTATTTTGATATTGAACTGTAGGAGCTGTTTGTATATTTTGGAAATTAATCCCTTACATATTCTTGTCTTCTTAAAACACCAATTTTAAGTAGTATTTTCATTTTTCCTTTAATGTTCCACCTAGGAATAATCCAGTAAGAAAGTTTTAGTCTTCGAGTTATGCTTGACTAACCTAAGCTACTAGTCCTTTAAAAACTCATTATCCAGAAGGGTACCCTTCACATGAGCTACCTCTCTGTGGCTCATGTAACACTGTTCTCAGAAGTCAGGAACCATGCAGCAAGGAAGAGAGTTGTTGCAAAAACGTCTGGAAGGCTCAAGTCTCAAAGTGTTGCAAGATAACCTGCCTTGATCATGAGATTTCAGGGCAGAATTTTATGTCTTTTCACAGTGTGACATCAACCCCCTCTCAGTTTCAGAAGCTGCAAATATATACATCATAAGCTGTTCTTTGAAACAGCAAAAAAATTACCAGTTGACTACTGTACATTAAAACACAAATGACAGCATACCTTACATATGACAATTAGAATTCTGTTTGGGGATTCATAAAGAGCATTGGTGATTATCTAGTTTCATCTGGTTGAAGGAGATCCAAAATCTATTTTAAATCCATCTATCCCCCATGCCAGGTCCCTAAGCCAACTCATCATCATCTCTTGCCTAGGTGACGGCACCCTGTTTTCCACTATTACTGAGCCCCCTACCCCTTAGCTAAATAAAGCAGGATGGCCTTTTAAAAATATAATATAAATTCACTTCTCTAATAACTCTCCAATGGCTTCTGCCTTCGTTGGAGTACAATCAAGATACTTTTCCATGTCTAAAGCCTCTCCGACTTCTTCTCTACATCATGCTTCTCCAAATACCCTCTCAAAGCAATAAAGGCCTCCTTTCCGATAGAGCCTTGAACGTTATCTGTTTGGATCCTGGTTCACAGCACATGCAAGGTCCTATCTTCAAACTTTTACCATGCTGGCTCTTTTCCATCATTCAACTAAAAATTCTCTGAGTGTTCTGCTCTGACACTCAAACGGAAGTAGCCCTTTATTCATTCTCTACCTCATTAACCTGTTTATCATGTTTATAAACAGTATAAATGGCTGTCAGTTTCCTTTGCATTGATTTACAATCATCCCTTGGTATCCAGCGGTGATTAGTTCCAGGACCCCTGTGGATAACAAAATCCACGGATGCTCAAGTCCCTTATATAAAATGGCACAGTAAAGTTGGCCCTCTGTATCCTGGGTTCCCCATCCAAGGATTCAATGAGGATGCAGAACCCGAGAATACAGAGGGCCTATTCTACTTACTTTCCTCCTCCCACTAGAATGTCAGCTCCTTCAAAGCCATACCGCTGTCTTTTTTGTTCACTATTGTATCCCTAATTGCTTAGAACAATATGCAAGCATGTAGAAGTCACCCAATAAGTATATGTTGAAAAAAGGTACTTTTTTGTCTTCTCACCATTGTATCAGTTAAAATAAAAATTTAAAGGGAAAAAAACATAATGTAATTTATTCCCCAACCTTTTATGATGGCTGTGGATGAATCAGACTCCAGAGGAGTGGGGCTATTTCTGGTCTGCAGCTTTTCGTTGGCGTTCTTCACTGTTCTTCATTTTTCTTCAGTGTTCATTTTGGCAAGAGGTCGAAGCATTTTGCCACAGTGTATTTCTGCAACAACATGGTACCAACATGAGTCAGAATCCCACCAACTTATGCTCTGTTTAAAAATAAACATAAAACCTCATTTACTTCACGTCTCTCCATGCTGTACGTCTTTTCTTTTCTGTTTCTACCCTTTTCTCAGACATGCAGCTACTGATCTGCGTGCTATTACCTGGACAGCTCCAGGCAAAGCCAAGTTCCCCTTAGCACTGCCTGCGTCTGTCACAGCACTTTCTCTAATCATTCCACTGTGAGTCCATCTCTCCCATCGATGGTGAGCCCTCTGGGGACAGGAACTGTGCCTATGGCCTGTGAATCTCTAGGGCCTCATCCACTAACTAGTTATTAAACAGGTTTAATACAGTTGATTCTCATTATTTGTAGTAGTTATGTTCTATATAGTTGCCACCAACACTAAATTAGTGACGCTGAACCATTGTTCTAAGAGGAAATACAGGATTAGGTTTCTGCTAGTTTCTGGCCCCAACACTTGCACCAATCAATCAATACACAACCTTATTGTATGGTTCTATGTGTGTTTCCATTTAAAGACACCTCATTTAGTATATATTGTTCATTTGTTAACATTCAACCCACAGCCAAGAGCACTGTAACTCATGCCTGAATGAAGCTTCCCCAAGACATGCATTTTCTCTGTAAGGTACATCACAGCCGTCTTACACTTAGGAACACTAGGCAGTACTTCAGTACTACACTGGGGAGCCATTTCCAACAGCAAAATCACCAACAAAAAGCACAGAAATGCAAAAGGCATAAGAAGGTGACCTTGCAAATACAAAATCCATGAATAAGGAGGACGGACTCAATACACATTGCTGAATTATACGCACTGCCATTTAAATGAGTAAAAAATAAATACTACTGACAGGATAGAAAGGGACTAATACAGATTTCATATGCTTCATGAAAGATCCAGAAACTGAAAACAGTTATTCTCTCCTATCCTTTGAAAAGGACAAATTCCAGAGCCTAGTTCTTTTCGTCTGCCCAACATTATTCACTGTTCATCCCATGTTCAGACAAGTCCAAAGAAAATTTCCTTGAAGATAATTATAGGTTAATAGTCTACCTTATCCATGATGGCACAACCCAAACTTCTCCCAGAAGATGGTTCCCTTTTTCTTCTGGGATTATAAGAAGAAATACCTGCATTTATTTCATTATACTCATCAGTTAACTGTAAGTACACAATGTACACACTGTAGAGACTTATATTTTCTGTAAAAATGCCAGTACTCTGTGACATAAACAATGCAGGTATCATATGTTAAGTATCTACTTTCTAATGCACTTGAAGGACATTTAAGACTTCCTTAGGAGGAGAGGAACAAAGATGGCGGAGTAAAAGGACATGCTCTCACTCCCTCTTGTGAGAACACCAGAATCATAACTAGCTGCTGGACAATCAATAACAGGAAGAAACTGGAACTCACCAAAAAAGATACCCCACAACAAAAGACAAAGGAGAAGCCACAATGAGACGGTAGGAGGGGTGCAATCACAGTAAAATCAAATCCTATAACTGGTGGGTGGGTAACTCACAGACTGGAGAACACTTATACCACAGAAGTCCACCCACCAGAGTGAAGGTTCTGAGCCCCACATCAGGCTTCCCAACCTGGGGGTCTGGCAATGGGAGGAGGAATTCCTAGAGAATCAGACCTTGAAGCTTAGTGAGAATTGATTGCAAGACTTTGACAGGACCGGGAAAAACAGAGACTCCACTCTTGGAGGGCAAACACAAAGTAGTATGTGCATCGGGACCCAGGGGAAGGAGCAGTGACCCCAGGGGAGACTGAACCAGACCTACCTGCTAGTGTTGGAGGGTTTCCTGCAGAGGCCGGCGGGGGGGGGGGGGGGGGTTGTGGCTCACCATGGTGACAAGGACACTGGAAACAGAAGTTCTGGGAAGTACTCCTTGGCATGAGACCTCCCAGAGTCCCTCATTAGCCCCACCAAAGAGCCCAGCTAGGCTCTAGTGCTGCGTTGCCTCAGGCCAAACAACCAACAGGGAGGGAACCTAGCCCCACCCATCAACAGTCAAGTGGATTAAAGTATTACTGAGCTCTGCCCACCAGAGCAATACTCAGCTCTACCCACCACCACTCCCTCCCATCAAGCCTCTTAGATAGCCTCATCCACCAGACAGCAGACAGCAGAAGCAAGAAGAACTACAATCCTGTAGCCTGTGGAACAAAAACCACACTCACAGAAAGATAGACAAGATGAAAAGGCAGAGGGCTATGTACCAGATGAAGGAACAAGATAAAACTCCAGAAAAACAACTAAATGAAGTGGAGATAGGCAACCCTCTAGAAAAAGAATTCAGAATAATGATAGTGAAGATGATCCAGGACCTTGGAAAAACGATGGAGGCAAAGATCAAGCAGATTCAAGAAATGTTTAAAAAATACTAGAAAAATTAAAGAACAAACAGAGATGAAAAATACAATACAATAACTGAAATGAAAACTACACTAAAATAGCAGAATAACTGAGGCAGAAGAACGGATAAGTGACCTGGAAAACAGAATGGTGGAACTCACTGCTGTGGAACAGAATAAAGAAAAAAGAATGAAAAGAAATGAAGACAGCCTAAGAGACCTCTAGGACAACATTACATGCAACAACATTCACATTTTAGGGGTCCCAGAAGGAGATGAGAGAGAGAAAGGACCAGAGAAAATATTTGAAGGGATTATAGTCAAAAACTTCCCTAACATGGGAAAGAAAATAGCCACCCAAGTCCAGGAAGCACAGCGAGTCCCATACAGGATAAACCCAAGGAGAAACATGCTGAGACACATAGTAATCAAATTGGCAAAAATTAAAGACAAAGAAAAATTATTGAAAGCAGCAAGGGAAAAACGACAAATAACACACAATGGAACTCCCATAAGGTTAACAGCTGATTTCTCAACAGAAAATCTACAAGCCAGAAGGGAGTGGCATGATATACTTAAAGTGATGAAAGGGAAGAAACTACAACCAAGATTACTCTACCGGGCAAGGTTCAATGGAGAAATCAAAAGCTTTACGGACAAGCAAAAGCTAAGAGAATTCAGCACCAGCAAACCAGCTCTACAACAAATGCTAAAGGAACATCACTAAGTGGGAAACACAAGAGAAGAAAAGAACCTACAAATACAAACCCAAAACAATTAAGAAAATGGTAATAGGAACATACATATCTATAACTATGTTAAACATGAGTGGATTAAATGCTCCAACCAAAAGACACAGACTAGCTGAATGGATACAAAAACAAGACCCATAAATATGCTGTCTACAAGAGACCCACTTTAGACCTAGGGAAACATACAGACTGAAAGTGAGGGGATGGAAAAAGATATTCCATGCAAATGGAAATCAAAAGAAAGCTGGAGTAGCAATACTCATATCAGATAAAATAGACTTTAAAATAAACAATGTTACAAGAGACAAGGAAGGACACTACATAATGATCAAGGGATCAATCCAAGAAGAAGATATAACAATTATAAATATATATGCACCTAACATAGGAGCACCACAATACATAAGGCAACTGCTAACAGCTATAAAAGAGGAAATAGACAGTAACACAATAATAGTGGGGAACTTTAACACCTCACTTACACCAATGGACAGATCATCCAAATTAAAATAAATAAGGAAACAGAAGCTTTAAATAACACAATAGGCCAGATAGATTTAATTGATATTTATAGGACGTTCCATCCGAAAACAGCAGATTACACTTTCTTCTCAAATGCGCAAGGAACACTCTTCAGGATAGATCACATCGTGGGTCACAAATCAAGCATCAGTAAATATAAGAAAATTGAAATCATATCAAGCATCTTTTCTGACCACAATGTTATGAGATTAGAAATGAATTACAGGGAAAAAAAACGTGTAAAAACACCCAAACACATGGAGGCTAAACAATACATTACTAAATAACCAAGAGATCACTGAAGAAATCAAAGAGGAAATCAAAAAATACCTAGAGACAAATGACAATGAAAACACGATGATCCAAAACCTATGGGATGCAGCAAAAGCAGTTCTAAGAGGGAAGTTTATAGCTATGCAAGCCTATCTCAAGAAACAAGAAAAATAAACAATTTAACCTTACACTAAAGGAACTAGAGAAAAAAGAACAAACAAAACCCAAAGTTAGCAGAAGGAAAGAAATCATAAAGATCAGAACAGAAATAAATGAAACAGAAATAAAGAAAACAATAGCAAAGATCAATAAAACTAAAAGCTGGTTCTTTGAGAAGATAAACAAAATTGATAAACCACTAGCCACTCATCAAGAAAAAGAGGGAGAGGACTCAAATCAATAAAGTTAGAAATGAAAAAGGAGAAGTTACAACATACACCACAGAAATACAAAGCATCCTAAGAGACTACTACAAGCAACTCTATATCAATAAAATGGACAACCTGGAAGAAATGGACAAATTCTTAGAAAGGCATAACCTTCCAAGACTAAACCAGGAAGAAACAGAAAATATGAACAGACCAATCACAAGTAATTAAATTGAAACTGTGATTAAAAATCTTCCAACAAACAAAAGTCCAGGACCAGATGGCTTCACAGGCGAATTCTATCAAACATTTAGAGAAGAGCTAACACCCATCCTTCTCAAACTCTTCCAAAACACTACAGAGGAAGGAAAACTCCCAAACTCATTCTATGAGGCCACCATCCCCCTGATACCAAAACCAGAAAAAGATACTACAAAAAAAGAAAATTACAGACCAATATCACTGATGAATATAGATGCAAAAATCCTCAACAAAATACTTGCAAACAGAATCCAACACATTAAAAGGATCGTACACCATGATCAAGTGGGATTTATCCCAGGGATGCAAGGATTCTTCAATATATGCAAATCAATCAATGTGATACACCATATTAATAAATTGAAACATAAAAGCCATATGATCATCTCAATAGATGCAGAAAAAGCTTTTGACAAAATTCAACACCCATTTATGATAAAAACTCTCCAGAAAGTGGCACAGAGGGAACCTGCCTCAACATAATAAAGGCCATATACAACAAACCCACAGCAAACATCATTCTCAATGGTGAAAAACTGAAAGCATTTCCTCTAAGATCAGGAATGAGACAAGGATGTCCACTCTCACCACTATTATTCAACATAGTTTTGGAAGTGCTAGCCATGGCAATCAGAGAAGAAAAAAAAAATAAAAGAAATACAAATTAGGAAAGAAGAAGTAAAACTGTCACTGTTTGCTGATGACATAATACTATACATACAGCATCCTAAAAATGCCACCAGAAAACTACTAGAGCTAATCTATAAGTTTGGTAAAGTTGCAGGAGACAAAATTAATGCACAGAAATCTCTTGCATTCCTATACACTAATGATGAAAAATCTGAAAGAGAATTTATGGAAACACTCCCATTTACCATTGAAACAAAAGAAATACAATACCTAAGAATAAACCTACCTAGGGAGACAAAAGACCTGTATGTAGAAAACTATAAGACATTGATGAAAGAAATTAAAGATGATACCAACAGATGGAGAGATATACCATGTTCTTGGATTGGAAGAATCAATATTGTGAAAATGACTATACTGCCCAAAGCAATCTACAGATTCAATGCAATCCCTATCAAATTACCAATGGCATTTTTTACAGAACTAGAACAAATCATCTTAAAATTTGTATGGAGACCCAAAAGCTGCCAAATAGCCAAAGCAGTCTTGAGAGAAAACAATGGAGCTGGATGAATCAGACTCCCTGACTTCAGTCTATACTACAAAGCTACATTAATCAAGACAATAGGGCTTCCCTGGTGGCGCAGTGGTTGAGAGTCCGCCTGCCAGTGCAGGGGACGTGGGTTCATGCCCAGGTCTGGGAAGATCCCACATGCTGCAGAGCAGCTGGGCTCGTGAGCCATGGCCGCTGAGCCTGCAAGTCCGGAGCCTGTGCTCCACAAAGGGAGAGGCCACAACATTGAGAGGCCCGCACCACAAAATAAAATAAAATAAAATACGGCATTGTTTCTCATCATCAAAAAAAAAAAAAAAAAGACAACATGGTACTGGCACAAAAAACAGAAACATAGATCAATGGAACAAGATAGAAAGCCCAGAGATAAACCCATGCACCTATGGTCAACTAATCTATGACAAATGAGGCAAAGATATACAATGGAAAAAGACAGTCTCTTCAATAAGTGGTGCTGGGAAAACTGGACAGCTACAGGTAAAAGAATGAAATTAGATCACTCCCTAACACCATACACAAAAATAAGCTCAAAATGGATTAGAGAACTAAATGTAAGACCGGACACTATAAAACTCTTAGAGGAAAACATACGAAAAACACTCTTTGACATAAATCACAGCAAGATCTTTTTGGATCCACCTCCTAGAGTAATGGAAATAAAACAAAAATAAACAAATGGGACCTAATGAAACTGCAAAGCTTTTGCACAGCAAAGGAAACCATAAACAAGACGAGAAGACAACCCTCAGAATGCGAGAAAATAGTTGCAAATGAATCAACGGACTAAGGATTAATCTCCAAAATATAAACAGCTCATGCAGCTCAATATTAAAGAAACAAACAACCCAATCCGAAAATGGGCAGAAGACCTAAATAGACATTTCTCCAAAGTAGACGTACAGATGGCCAAGAAGCACATGAAAAGCTGGTCAACATCACTAATTATTAGAGAAATGCAAATCAAAACTACAATGAGGTATCACCTCACACCAGTTAGAATGGGCATCATCAGAAAATCTACCAACAACAAATGCTGGAGAGGGTGTGGAGAGAAGGGAACCTTCTTGCACTGTTGGTAGGAATGTAAATTGATACAGCCACTATGGAGAACAGTATGGAGGTTCCTTAAAAAACTAAAAATTGAATTACCATATGATCCAGCAATCCCATTACTGGGCATATACCCAGAGAAAACCATAATTCAAAAAGACACATGCACCCCAATGTTCATTGCAGCACTATTTACAATAGCCAGGTCATGGAAGCAACCTATATGCCCATTGACAGACAAATAGATAAAGACGTTGTGGTACATATATATGATGGAATATTACTCAGCCATAAAAAGGAACAAAATTGAGTCATTTGTTGAGACGTCGATGGACCTAGGGACTGTTATACAAAGTAAGTCAGAAAGAGAAAAGCAAATATCGTATATTAATGCATGTATGTGGATCCTAGAAAAATGGTACAGATGAACTGGTTTGCAGGGCAGTAGTTGAGACACAGATGTAGAGAACAAACGTATGCACAGCAAGGGGGAAAACTGCGGTGGGGTGGGGATGGTGCTGTGCTGAATTGGGCGATTGGGATTGACATGTATACACTGATGTGTATAAAACTGATGACTAATAAGTACCTGCAGTATAAAAAAATAAACAAAAAACAATATTAAACTTTCTTTGGGTTATTTGTATGGAAATATGTTAATATAAATATTTCAGACACTACATGAAATTTCTGAAAATCGTATATGTTCTGGTATAATGTTATAAGTCATAATTCCAGTTATTACTTTAAAATGTATATCTCAGAAATAACTAAATTTCCTTGTCAATTGCATTATTATGAACTTTCATCAAATCTTTAACCTGGTCATTTTTAAGTCTTTTGTCATTTACAGACAGTTCTGGGTGTACTCTGATGCTTTTACAAAAATGTTCCTATAAAAGGGTTTCATCTTCAAGGAATTCATGGAAAAGACTCTGACAAGTACAGGTTTCTGGTAACTAACTATACTGCTGAACTGAATGAATAAGCATTTTCAGAACTCTAATGGAAAACTGATGAATTCATAAAAGTGCTAACAAAAGATCAAGATAAAAATTAATTACATGAGACTGAGTGAACTGATGAGGATGATTATAATTTTTGTAACTTTCTGTTTGAATAAAAAAAGAAAAATCCCACAAGGACTCAGAGGCAAAAAATATACAAATCAATTTTCAGTGCAAAGTAAAAGAGCTGTTACAGTGGAGGATTACTGGACTGAATGTCAACATTATGACATAGTATGAGTGTGTTTCGTGTTTGGTAATTGCAATCATTGTTGCTTTTGTTGTGGTCATCCATTTACAATGCTTGGTGTCAGTTTATTTCTCTCTTGTAAAAAATAAAATACAGTGTGTGTGGCGGGGGGGGGGCGGGAAAGACTTCCTTAGGAATACAGATTTATGTTTTAAAGCTGCTACAAAATTTTTCCAATTAAGTTTACTTCTCAGAATTTTAAACTGTTTAAATTTAACCTTGATTTAGTTGTAGTTCATGGAAAGTAATTTGTTGGTAAAATCATCTCTGCAAAAGCACGACCTATGTTTTAAACTACCATTGCTGGGATCAGTAGGATTTGCCGAAGGCAATGTTTTGCGTACGTGACACGAAATAGAAGGATGATTCTGAAAGCTCACTTCTTATGTGTTCAAAATCATCTAAAATGGACTTCCCTGGTGGCACAGTGGTTAAGAATCCACCTGCCAACGCAAGGTACACGGGTTCGATCCCTGGTCCAGGAAGATCCCACATGCCGCAGAGCAAGCCCATGCGCCACAACTACTGAAGCCCACGCGCCCTAGAGCCTGCCCACCACAACTACTGAGCTCATGAACTGGAACTACTGAAACTCCGTGCTCTCTAGGGCCCACGTGTTGCAACTACTGAGCCTGCATGATGCAACTACTGAAGCCCACACGCCTAGAGCCCATGCTCCACCAACAAGAGAAGCCACCACAATGAAAAGCCTGTGCACCGCAACGAAGAGTAGTGCCCACTCACCGCAACTAGAGAAAGCCCACACTCTAGCAATGAAGACCCAACGCAGCCAAAAAATAAAAATTTTTAATAAGTCAGCTAAAATATAAGTAGACACAATTTCCTTTTAAAGTTTTGTGAGATTCTCTTCATATATTTCAGAGTATCAGAAGATAAGTCACCTTGTCAGGAAATACGATTTCAGGACTGATAAAACCATATGGGTCCATTGCATAACAATAAGATAAATCAACATATTTTACAAAAGTAATACCTTGATGCAGAAAAATAAAATGAATGAAATGCATCTTACTTTATACTTTATTAGTACCGTTATATTACATTTTCCATATAATTAACCAATATTTGCTTTGAGTTTATTTTGTAAAATTTAGCATTTCTTTTCATTTTCTATTTATTCTGCAAAACACTAAGAAAAACAGATGCCATTAACTTACTTTAATATGTGCCTAGATCATCACTAAAACTCTCAAATTTCTTTCTCTTTAAACAACCCACTAAGAAACCTTTATTTATATGTCTCTGATAAAGCCATATCGCCACTACTGACCTAAAAAAAGCAATGTGAATGTTCAGGTAACAGCTATCCCATTCTGAACCTGATGATAATGGGCATCTTAATATGAGGTACAGGTGCAAATTAAATTTCATATTTCCATTTCTAACCTTCAAGAGGAAGGGGTTGGCTTTGAAATTGACAGCCATGGTTCCACCTTGTACTAACTGCATGATTTGGGCCAATTCACTATTCCCCAAATTTATTTATTCATCTGAAAAGTGAAGATGGACACTATTTTCTGTAACCTAGAGTGGTCCTCATGATAAAGTGGAAATGGCCTGTGTAAAGTACCTGGCCAACAGTGAATGGTAAAAAAACTTAGTTCTTGTTTTTATTAAGTACAATACCAACACAAGCAGCACTGTAGACAACTGAATTTAGCTCTTAAAGCCAAAATATAGTGACCTGTTACCTGTGGGTAATTTGAAAAAAAAAGTTATAGTTCACCCACATTTTGACTTACCATCAAAACAAGAATGTCTATGGCTGTGATATGTATGTTTTATAATATATAACTCAAAATCTCTAAGAGTCTATTTTATGTAAAACAGAACAAAGAGTGACCATCAGCTATATTAGAACAAACAGTTCTGTTCCTGCACATTTTTTTCTCCTCTCATTCAAAGATGAAAGTACTTATGCCGATGAATTTTAAGGTCGTTTAGACCAGGATGAAATGGGTCCCAGCAGCCCTGTAACCTTAGAATGTTTGTTGCATCATTCACGCTTTCATCCACTTCTCCTAGTAACAAGAAACGCAAATTCGTGAGTGGTAGGTTTAATATGTGGTCTGGGGCTTCCCTGGTGGCGCAGTGTTTGAGAGTCCGCCTGCTGACGCAGGGGACACGGGTTTGTGCCCCGGTCCGGGAAGATCCCACATGCCGCAGAGCGGCTGGGCCCGTGAGCCATGGCCGCTGAGCCTGCGCGTCCGGAGCCTGTGCTCCGCAACGGGAGAAGCCACAACAGTGAGAGGCCCGCGTACTGCAAAAAAAAAGAAAAAATGTGGTCTGTGTTATTATGTTAGCAAAACAGGACTTTTTTTTCCTCTATGAGAATAGGCTATGACTTTGGCCTCATCAATATTGAGTTCTGGCCAAAGGAACTCCAATAGGTTATGAAATCATGAAAGCTGCTAAATCCCATCAGGCTAAATCTTCCAACAATTCCAAGGCATTGAGGTAAGAGTAGGAAAAAATGGACTGTATGGAGAAAACCTAAGGCACAATTTTTTAACCTGTTTTTTTAAAACTAGAATAGAACCTTTCCACAAGGAACTAATACGGATCATACTTCTTGAAAAATATTGTCTTTACCACTGTGATATTTTAAAATAGTTTTTGTGTATACTTTTAAAATTTCAATTTTATTTTATTTTTTAATTGAAGTATAGCTGATTTGCAATGTTGTGTTAGTTTCAGGTGTGGAGCAAAGTGATTCAGTTACATATATATTGTTTTTCAAATTTGTTTCCCTTATAGGTTATTACAAAATAATGAATATCGTTCTCTGTGCTATACAGTAGGTCCTTGTTGGTTGTCTATTTTATATATAGGACTGTGTACATGTTAATCCCAAACTCCTAATTGATCCCTGCCCTCTTTGTATATACTTTAGAATGGAGATAATTCTATACTTTCAGCTAGATGCTGTGCTCCTCATCTAATAGGTAAACTCTAGGTGCACAAAGGGTTTTATTACCAGGCTTGACAGTGTAAAAGCCAAGCAGAAAACAAGCTGGCAGAGATGGCTTAATATAAGCTTCCTCTGAGGAGTTGAAAACATCATCACATTTTGTTTCCTGCTATTCATCTGCCCCTCTGTGATCTTTGTCTCTCTATATAATAAAATATTTATAGCCAGAACCCCGCATCCCTTCCTCCTTCTTAACTGTTGGAATAAGGTGTGTTCTGCTTCCACAGGAGAAAGCAGCAATATAATAGAAACACTAAAATTTGAATAAATGACTTTGGGGAGGAGTAGAAAACCTAATCCACTCAAAAAGGGATTTTCTTTCCTTCGAAGCAAGATAACCGTGATGTATGGGACTGCATGTTCGCAGTAATTATTTCCGCCTTTGTTCAACTGCACTGAACTCTCTCGAGGGAAACTTCTTGGGAACCTACAGAACTATTTCCTTTCTTTGGATGTCCTCAGATACAGATTGAGCGCTATTTTGTTTTTCTTTTCAGGTATTAATAAAATGATTTTTTAAAACAATCTCACCTTTTCCTATAGGAAAATATCCTGTTTGAATGTCTGGCCTCTATCTATGAGACATTTCCCCTGAGCCAGTGGAAGGACTGAGTTTTTCAGAACTATGAACTATAGGTAATATTCTCATGTTAATGCTCTTTTCATCTGGACGAGCGGCTTGTAATGTGTTGGCTTTTATTTTAGGAGTAACTGTACCTTGTGCTGAAAAACCAAGTGAACAATTAAATTTGGATATGTTGCTTTTCTGGTCCAACCAGAAAAAGCACTTAAAGTTTTTATTTGCTAGATACCCCAAGTTCTAGACACACTGGTGCATACTTGCTTTTTGAACTTGATTGACTAAATCATTCTGTGTCTGGGCCTCTTTGTCTTGAACCCATGGAAATGACAGCTTGGACTCAGACAAGAGCAGGTACTCACAATTTTCAGAGGATTAAATGAGGTGATGCATGTGTAAGAACTTCAGATAGTCTGAAGCACTATGCAACATTAGATTTAGAAAAGTTATTTTAATTCCTAACTGAGTTATACAAAATTTTACTTAATCTAATGCAGAAAACAAAGATAACAGCTCAAAACCTAGTGACAATGTCTCTGCAATATGAGGACTGTCTAATCTCCACTTTGATGTAGTGCGTGGCCTTCTCATTGTGGTGGCTTCTCTTGTTGCAGAGCATGGGCTCTAGGTGCAAGGGATTCAGTAGTTGTGGCACGCAGGCTCAGCAGTTGTGGTTCATGGGCTCTAGACCGCAGGCTCAGTAGATGTGGTGCACAGGCTTAGTTGCTCCGTTCCATGTGGGATCTTCCCAGACCAGGGCTCGAACCCACATCCCCTGCATTGGCAGGTGGTTTCTTAACCACTGGGCCACCAGGGAATCCCTATTTAATGTTTTGATAACTCAATGTCAGCATACTTGGCTTCCTTTATAACCCTAGGTATTTTACTTTATGCATTTTAAAGCATTATTTTGCCACTGTGGTTACCCAGCAATTCCACTCCTAAGTATATACCCAAAAGAACTGAAAATAGGTACTCAAACAAATATTGGTACAGGATTGTTTGTAGTAGTGTTATTCACCATAGCAAAAAAAAAAAAAAAAAAAAGAAGAAGGAAACAACCTAAACGTCCATCAACGGATGGATAAATGTGGTGTATCCATACAATGGAATATTATTCAGGCATGAAAGAGAATGAATACTAATACATGCTACAATGTGAATGAACCTCAAAAACATTATACTAAATGAAAGAAGCCAGACACCAAAGGTCACATATTATATGATTCCATTTATACGAAATATCTAGAATAGGAAAACCTATGCAAAGGGAAAGCAGATTGGTGGTTACCAAGGGCGTGGAAGACAAGGGAATAAACAGAACTGCTTAATGGCTACAGTATTTTATTTTGGATTGATGGAAACGTTTTGAAACTAGATAGACGTGGCAGTTGCACAACTTTATGAATGTACTAAATACCAGTGAGTTGCTCACTTTAAAATGATTCATTTTATGTCTTGTGAATTTCATCTCACTAAATAAACAAAACACCATGTTAAAAATTGGGTCCTGGTCTTCCTGAGATGGCCAAAGAAGTCCATGGCACAGCAAAAGGATAAAAATCCTGATTTAAAGCTTCCCACAATGACATGAGCTCTTCTGCTTTGGTCCAGTTGAAGAAGCTGGGCTCAATCAAGTTTTCCAAATCTTCCCAGCATGCCAGAGCACCCTGTGTGGCCTGAGTTTAAAGTTAGGAGGAAGCAAGAGTGTAGCTGATGAGCACTTAGCTTGCTGTTAAACAACTCATATTTGTCTATATATTTCTAATATACACTTGGAGATATATTCCAGAAAATGGAGGATGACTAGAAACACAACAAACTTTACATTCTAAATGACCAGAAATGGTAGACACTACTTTTTCAATAGTAAGAGTTTTCTGTGCTGTCAGTTTTCCCAGATACCATGACTTACTTTGGGAATATCTTCATACTAGTTGTAATGCTCCTAGAACCTTATTCCACTTCCTTTAGGTTACTTTTTTTCATTCAACAAGTGCACATTATACAGGCAAACCTCTTTCTACTGTACTTTTACTTTGTTATGCTTCACAGATACTGCATTTTTTACATGTTGAAAGTTTCTGGCAACCCTGGATTGCCAGATAATGGATAGTATTTTTTTAGCAACAAAGTATTAAGGTATGTACATTGTTTTTTTTAAACATAATGCTATTGCACACTTAAGAGACTACAGTATAGAATAAACATAACTTTTATATGTACTAGGAAACCAAAAACTTCCTGTGACTTGCTTTATTGTGGTATTTGCTTTACTGCAGCAGTCTGGAACTGAACCCACAATATCCCTGAGGTATGCCTGTAATATCCAGGAGAAACATGTGCTATGAAGAAAAAAAAGTTGGGCAGCAATAAGAATGACAGAAAGTTACTAGAAAAAGAGATCAAATAAGAGTCTCCTAAGAGGTAGCATTTGAGGAGGAACCTGAATGAGGTAAATAAATGAGCATTATAGACAGTGGGGTCAACAGTACTTCAGGCTACGGAGATAGCATGTGCAAATGTCCTGAGGTCATGAATGTTCAGAGAACAACACTGAAGGCCCATGTGGCTATAATAGAGTCCATAAGAAAAGAACAGTATAAATATAAGATAGAACAAGCAGCCAGTTACCAGAACGTGGATGGTCTAACAGGCTATGGTGAACATTTTGGATTTTATTGTAAATCTGATGGGAGAACCATTGGAGAGCTTTGAATAGAAGGTGACATTTTGCTTTATACTTTAAAACTGTCCCTAGGTGGGGTGGAAACATTGCAGGAGGTTAAGAGTGAAAGCAAGAATATTAGATAAGAGGCTAGTTAGGGAGCACAGGTGAAGGATGATAGCAGCTCGCACTTAGGGTGGCAGTGGTCAGGACAGTGAAAAGTGGTCTGACTCTAGATATACTTTCAAAGTATAGATGACTCTTTGATGGGTTGGCTATGGTGCAAGAGAAGGTATTTCCACCTGAGCAGTAGGGTGGACAGCGATGCCACCTATTGAGCTGGGAGACAGCTGGAGAGGAACAGAGTTAAATGTTGCCTTTGTCCCTTTGGGCTGCTATAACAAAATATCACAGACTGGGTAGCTTGTAAGCCACAGAAATGTATTTCTTACAGTTCTGGAGGCTGGAAGTCTGAGATCAGGATGGCAACAGCGTAACTGGGTGAAGGCTCTCCTCCAGGCTGCATCCTCATATGGTGGGAGGAGCTAGGGAGCTCAGCGAGATCTCTCCCATAAGTACACTAACTCCATTCATGAGGCCTGCACCTTCATGACCTAGTCACCACCTCAAAGCCCCACCTACTAACACCATCATCTTTGGAGGTTATAATGTCAACACATGCTTTTCGTAGAAGACCAACATTCAGACCATAGCAAGTATTGGGTTGGCCGAAAAGTTCATTTGGGTTTTTCCGATATGTTGGTTCAAGAAAATCAAGGGTTCAGTTTTAGATACCGGGATAGACTGGTTGAAAAAATTTGCCCAAATTCCTCATCTTTCACTGTATTCATGCTTTTCATCAAATAACATTTTAGGCCACTTCCTCTCTAACTCTAGTTTTGGTTACATGGCTTGATTTAGCCAACGGGACACAGAAGCTTCCCTATATTTTCAAGTGCTTGTGCTCTTTTGATTTTTCTTGCATTTCTGCCATTATCATGAAAACATGTCCAGGCTAGCTGATGCAGAAGAGAGACACAAGGAGACAAACAGCATGGTCCTGGTAGTAAGAAATTCATAACAGAAACTGAATCATAAATAAATGAATGAACCACAAAATCCAGGCTCCCTCTTGGATCATTTCAAGAAAAGCTCAGCCTGGTTGACTGTGGAAAAATAATTTTTTTTTAATTTATACTTTAAGAAAGTTTATTAATGTTTTTGGTACTAGAGAATTATATTTTTAAAGATTATTGTCATATTTGAGAAACTTCTCTCAAGTGCAAGATTTAAGGGAATTTCAGGATTTCTTTGAATTGACAACACTCACTCAACACCACTAGTTCATCATCAATGTCTTCACTGCCTTTGCTTTCTGATACTTCCTTGCAAGGTAAGGAACAGAGATAAATGTATCATGAAGCCAATAAAACTAAAGGCTCAAGGCCACTCACTTGTTCATGGACATCAAGGCCCTGGGAAGGAGCCTAGCAATATGTTCACATGATCATATATTTTTGCAAATTATGCAAAAGTAAGATATTTTAACAGCAACTGGTTATGAGAGCTGTCTCTTTGCATTCCAACTTCCTATGTTGCACTTCTCTATATGCTGCATGGAGTTGCGGTGGCTATAGCTATTTGGGGGCTCTAGCTAAGGGGGAACTTGAGTTGGAAATGCTTTTAGTTTGTAATAGTGGGATATATTTATGTGTTTTGCAATCAATTTCCATTACAGTTCAGTTTTTTCTAGTCGTCCCAAGTACAGCAAGGGCATCCAGGAAATCTCCAACACCTCCACGTACTGAGTGACCCAGCATCATAGTACAAAGATACAGGACCTGAAAGCATATTACAATGTAAGTGTGCCTGCAGCTCTTGGTATACATGCATGGCGGAAGTCTGCCTATTATAAAGCTTCTTAAGCCTTAACACATGGGCACAACAACGCATTAAGTATGCAGAAATGTACTTTCAAAGATTCATAAAACTTTCGTATAGAAAGTTGATATAGTTTAAACATACCATTTAAACAGCATATGGAAAGTTGTTTTGAAGGTACCATTAAAACAAGTGAGAAATTAAACCTCTTTGCTTCGATCATATAAGAAATATACCTTTTATATCATCTCTATTTAAGAATGGCAGAAAAACATTAAAAAAATTGAATAGGAAACAAACATTTGATTAAATCAACAGAAATTATTCTGACATTGAAGAAGCCTTTTGTACCAAAATAATTTTCAGACCACATGCAAAACATGCATTAGGAGGAAAATGGTGAATAGCAGTAAAGGATTGGTTCTTGTTTGATAATTCAATTGATAAAAATGAGTGGATCACATGAACACAAGGAAATATTTCCATTCTTTGACACAAAAGAAGATTATGAAGATAATATACAATTCTTCACAGTCAAACAAGGAAGACAATGACAAGTCACTGATAATGTGGTTCATCAATTTAAAGAGTATTAAGATTAGTCATTGTACAAGCAGACTTCAAGTGCACTGAAATCTTAGGACTCACACATTTAAGAAATGTGGTAGAGGTGTTCCAAAATTTGATAATTCTAAAAAAGTTTACATGCCACTACTGATAACAACATGTGATGCCCAAATAGACTTTTCTAGATGTCAGTAATAATAAATTTCAATCAGACATCTTAAAGGGAAAGCTGTATTATGTTTCTATTTTCTCTACAGAAGGATGTTTCAAAATAATTTTTATATTTAACGGTAAAGAGATAATGAAAGCATTTTGCACCAAAATGTATAGGGGTCAAGATATTAGAAAGGTGGGGTGGCAATCTACTAGTAAAAATACACTGCTTTTCTGATTTTGTGATGTTTGCATTGTTAGCTTGTTAACTTCATACTGAATACTTTGCTATGATTTATTACCTCATTCTAAATATTCACATTCCTACCTAATTTTGTATCCACAGGCACACCTTCTAAAATCATGGATCTTTAGGTTTATGGATCTTGTTTACTGGGCCATTGGTTACTTTTCCCCAGTATGATTGCTCAGAAGTTTACATTTAAGAAGTCAATTAAAATGTATATATGAAGCACAACTACAGTTCAATCGAAGTAGAAATGTCAGAGTGAAAACGCAGCAGCCTCAGCAACCCTGTCTCCCTTTGTGATGGCTACACAGCAATTTCACTTTTGGAATTCATCTTCAACTGGGTGGTTTGTTTCAATAAATTGAAATCCTGATAAGGGTAAGTGAGTCTAAGTGAAACCAATGTTAACCAAATGCATGACAAAATGGAGCACAGGAATTATTCTAAGCAAAGAAATATAAATAAAACTTTGATTATATGGCTGAAAAGGAAAGCATATGGATTTTTATCAAGTACTTAAAGTGTTAGTGCCCATAGCAGAACAATCCGCTATATACGTTAGAAACTAAAGAGATATGCCCCAGAACATGTTCAATTAATTCAACAGAATAGTAAAAGTATGTTATGAGTTTTAAATGACAGACCCAAAGATGTAACCATTTAGAGTCTTCTTGAATTTTTTTTAATCTACTATAGTTACTAAAGATGTATGGCCTTTGTTTTCTTTCTAGAAATTCTACCAACCCTAGGTTTTGAATTCAGTGAATACCAAACATATGTACACTTCATTTAGCCTACTGTGACTGAGTCGTACTTTAACTTTTTTCTAATTAAGAAGAAAATACAGTGTTTGCTCTTCTTTTCTTTTCTCTTTTTTATTTTTTTGGCCACACTGAGTGGCATGTAGGATCTTAGTTCCCCAACTAGGAATTGAACCCATGTCCCCTGCAGTGGAAGTGTGAAGTCCTAACCACTGGACTACCAGGGAATTCCCCAGAAAATACAGTGTTTTCTAAGAGGAAAGAAAACATTATTTATTTATTTATTTTTTAAAGCAATGACAAAGCAGTGGTCAATCAAGTATTGTCAGTGGTACACTCTATGGCAGAGGCTGCAAACTGAGGACATAAAGGCAAAATCTCACTGCTTAACCAAATTGATATTTAAAATGTTTGAAAGAGGGGGTACAGAATGTTGATATATCTTACTACTGGTGATGTTAAGCTTGATCATTCAGTTAAGGTGTATCTGCCACATAGTAAAATGTAACTATCATCTCCCCTTTGTAATTAGTAAATATCTTGGGGGTGATACTTTGAGATTATGAAAATATCCTGTTCTCCACGAACTTTAGCCTATTAGTTTTAGCATCCATCAGTGGATTGTGTCTGCAACAACTATCACAGTGGTATTTGCCTAATGGTAATTTTCTACCTCTTTTATCCTTTCACTGGAATGTATTTAATTCCATTTACTAATTGGAATTCTTCCATAAAAGAGACTATCCCTTCACCCCATTTATTTATGCATTTATTTATATATGTATACATGTATGTATGTATGTACTTATTTATATGAGCAAGGACTCAGGGGTACTTACTTTATTCCAGGAGTTATAATCAAAAACTCTCATTATATATCTGGCTGCTCACAATGTCCCAGTTTTGTCCATTTGGAACTCCTCTTGGTTCATGTGTCCTTTTGGCATGCTCTTGTGCTTTACTGAGTGCTACCTTACTTTTTGACAACACAAATATTTCAGGCAATTCTCATACTTTCCCTGCCCCAGCCATGGGATCAACTACTTCTCCAAAGAGCTGTAGATCCTTTTGTTGGTAAATGGTGTTTAAAAATCAAGGATCTGGACGCTAGGTATGCTCTTTGATACCGGGGTGTCACTGAGCTTAGGCTTTCTCAGTGGACAGAGTTAGGAAACATATGTATGTATAACAACCCATGCATATACTCACATAACCTCAGTCTAATCACAGGAGGCCATCAGACAATTCCAAGACATTCTACAAAATGACTGACTAGCATACTTCAAAAGTGTCAAGTTCAGGAAAGATAAGGAAAGAATGACTAACTGTTAAACTGGGGGAGATTAAGTAGACAACTAAATGTGATTTGGGGGCTTGGATTGAACAGAAAAAACATTAATGGGGCAACAAAAACGACATTCACAGAAAGATAGGCAAAATGAAAAGGCAGAGGACTATGTACCAGATGAAGGAACAAAATAAAACCCCAGAAAAACAACCAAATGAAGTGGAGATAGGCAACTTTCCAGAAAAAGAATTCAGAATAATGATAGTGAAGATGATCCAGGACCTCAGAAAAAGAATGGAGGCAAAGATCAGGAAGATGCAAGAAATGTTTAACAAAGGCCTAGAAGAATGAAAGAACAAACAAATAGAAAAATTAAAGAAAAAACAAACAAATGAACAATATAATAACTGAAATGAAAACCTCAAGAAACAAGAAAAATCTCAAATAAATAATCTAACCTTACACCTAAAGGAACTAGAGAAAGAAGAACAAAAAAAAAAAAAAAAAAAAAACAAAGTTAGTAGAAGGAAAGAAATCATAAAGATCAGAGCAGAAATAAATGAAATAGAAACAAAGAAAACAATAGCAAAGATCAATTAAACTAAAAGCTGGGTCTTTCAGAGCAACAAACTTGATAAACCTTTAGCCAGACTCATCAAGAAAAAGAGGGAGAGGACTCAAATCAATAAAGTTAGAAATGAAAAAGGAGAAGTTACAATGGACACTGCAGAAAATTATAAGAGACTACTACAAGCAACTTCATGCCAATAAAATGGACAACCATGAAGAAATGGACAAATTCCTAGAAAGGTATAACCTTCCAAGACTCAACCAGGAAGAAATAGAAAGTATGAACAGACCAATCACAAGTAACGAAATTGAAACTGTGATGAAAATTCTTCCAACAAACAAAACTCCAGGACAAGATGGCTTCACAGGTGAATTCTATCAAACATTTAGTGAAGAGCTAACAGCCATCTTTCTCAAACTCTTCCAAAAATTTGCAGAGGAAGGAACACTCCCAAACTCATTCTACGAGGCCAACATCACCCTGACACCAAAACCAGACAAAGATATTACAAAAAAAGAAAATTACAGACCACTATCATTGATGAATATAGATGCAAAAAACCTCAACAAAATACTAGCAAACAGAATCCAACAACACATTAAAAGGATCATGAACCATGATCAAGTGGGATTTATCCCAGGGATGCACGGATTCTTCAAAATACTCAAATTAATCCATGTGATATACCATATTAACAAATTGAAACGTAAAAACCATATGATCATCTCAATAGATGCAGAAAAAGCTTTTGACAAAATTCAATACCCATTTATGATAAAAACTCTCCAGAAAGTAGGCCTAGAGGGAAACTACCTCAACATAAGAAAGGCCATATACAACAAACCCACAGCAAACATCATTCTCAATGGTGAAAACTGAAAGCATTTCCTCTAAGATCAGGAACAAAACAAGGATGACCACTCTCGCCACTATTATTCAATAAAGTTTTGGAAGTCCTAGCTACGGCAATCAGAGAAGGAAAAGAAACAACAGGAATCCAAATTGGAAAAGAAGAAGTAAAACTGTCACTGTGTGCAGATAACATGATACTATACATAGAGAATCCTAAAGATGCCACCAGAAAACTACCAGAGCTAATCAATGAATTTGGTGAAGTTGCAGGATACAAAATTAATGCACAGAAATCTCTTGCATTCCTATACACTAACAATGAAAGATAGAAAGAGAAATTAAGCAAACAAGTCCATTCACCACTGCAACAAAAAGAATAAAATACATAGGAATAAACCTGCCTAAGAAGGTAAAATACCTATACTCAGAAAACTATAAGATACTGCTAAAAGAAATCAAAGATGACACAAACAGATGGAGAGATATAGCATGTTCTTGGATTGGAAGAATCAATATTGTGAAAATGACTATACTACCCAAAGCAATCTACAGATTCAATGCAATCCCTATCAAATTACCAATGGCATTTTTTTACAGAACTAGAACAAAAAATCTTAAAATTTGTATGGAAACACAAAAGATCCCGAATAGCCAAAACAATCTTGAGAAAGAAAAATGGAGCTGGAGGAATCAGGCTCCCTGGGTTCAGACTATACTACAAAGTGACAGTAATCAGCACAATATGGTACTGGCACAAAAATGGAAATATAGATCAATGGAACAGGATAGAAAGTCCAGAGATAAACCCACCCACCTATGGTCACCTTATCTTTGATAAAGGAGGCAAGAATATAAAATGGAGAAAAGACAGTCTCTTCAATAAGTGTTGCTGGGAAAACTAGACAGCTACATGTAAAAGAATGAAATTGGAACACTTCCTAACACCATATACAAAAGTAAACTCAAAGTGGATTAAAGACCTAATGTAAGACCAGACACTATAAGTCTCTTAGAAGAAAACATAGGCAGAACACTCTTTGACATAAATTACAGCAATATCTTTTTTGACCCATCTCCTAGAGTAATGGAAATAAAACCAAAACAAAACAAAAAACATTAGTGGGAAAACTGATGAAATCAAATATGGTCTGTACCTTAGTTTATAGCAAGTGTTGGCAAACTACACAGCCCATGGGCCAAATCTGGTCTGCCACTTGTTTTTGAAATAAAGTTTGATGGGATACACTCTCAATTTCTACACATTGTCTATGATTATTTTTGTGATACAATAGCAGAGTTACAGAGTAGTGGCAGATACCTAAAATAGTTACTATCTGGCTTTTTACAGAAAAAGCTTGTCAACTCCCAGTTTATAGTCTTGTACCAATTTTAAGCCCTATTTTTGGTAATTGTACTGTGGTTATGTAAAATTAGGTGCCAACATATAAAATACAGGAAATTTTACAGAAATTTTCTGTATTTGTGGGGCTTTTTCTTAAAGTCAGGATGTTTGATTACACTGCCCATCAATCAAAACAAAATGAAAATTGGTACTTATGGATAGTACGTCTGATAATTCTGGTTATTGACTCGATATTGGCTTTGATAGTATCATGACCCTGATTTTGTTTGGCATGAAATATCGGTTAAAAAAAACACATTTCTTAGTCTTTCTTTTAGCCAGGGATACTTAATGATGTATAAACACACTGTTTTGGTGAGATTTTAAGGAAAGCTCATTAGAAAGGGTCAGAAGTCTGGCCTGAGTCCTATTTACCCTTCCCTCTTTCTACTGCTTCCTGCCCAGACAATCAATATCATGGTTAGAGTTTCAGCAGTTCTCTTAGACCACGAGGTGAAGACAGGAGTCATGCATGCATCCTCACTTCAAGTAGGTTTCAAAGATAGAAGAAGTTTATGATAGACTTATTGTGACCTAATTTTTCATGCATCCTCATATTCACGCTCTTTGTAACATCTCCCATCAAAAGGTGGAAGCTGTTTCCCAAGCTGTCTAATCTTGGCTGGCCTTATGACTTGATTTGGCCAAGAGAATGTGGTAGAAGTTCATGAGTATCAGTTCTGAACCTAGACCTCAACAGGCCCTGAGTAGTTCTACTTTCTCTCTTGGAAACCTTCCACAGATATGTGAAATATCCCATGCTAGAGAATGATGAGAAGTCATATGAACTGGGACCCATTAGTCCTAGTTGAGGACATCCTAAAGCTAGGCCTCCAAATAAAATAGAGAACCCAATCAAAATGAAAAGAGCTACTTACTCAATACAATGCTGACTGCAGGTGCAGGTGAAACACCAATCAAGACCAGAAAAATCTCCCAGCTGATCTGTAGACTTACAAGTAATGGTTGTTCTTCTTGTTTTATGATACAGAGAGTTGGGGTGGTCTGCTATTCAGTGGTAGTGGCCTGATCTAGGACCTGCATCTCTGATGACCGTGGAGTCACTGCTGTGGCCTGAGACCTCTTTCCTGAGGTCCTCTTTTATAAGAAAGAAAGAAAAGTCATCTTGCCTAAACCACTCTGATTTTCAGTCTGTCTTACTTGCCACCAAGTAGAATTCCTAAGTGATACATAAAGGCCATGAGCTGTCAACTTTTCTACAATCCCCACTCATCATGTGTCACCCATTTATGTCACATTTATGTCATCTGACTTGCCCTTGTAGCACTTGAATGTGTGACCTGCTCTACAAGCCACGTTTTTGAAAGAGGAAGAAAGATGATCTTTCAATCTCACTTTGTATTTTGAGATTCATTTAACTTAGTGGATTTTGTGTAAAGGGAGCACATTAGAGGACAATTGTATATTTTGCTTTGTAAATTCATACCATACCCAAACCACCTGAGCTGGAGGCCTGTGACTCAGGACAGCAGTGGAAATATCCATGGGAAACCAAGGAAATACCTGAAATAATGGATTATTTTAGAGCATTTTAAAGATAATTAAGTTTATGCCAGCCTCCCTTATTGTCAAGTGCTGCTGAAAGTTCAATGAAATCCCTTTAGAGATGAAACATTTCCCTTAAAAATGAGCAGTATAAATCTAGCTTCAAACTTTATTAGAAAAAAGAGCAAAAATCCATGTTACCGTTTCTTTTAATATATATGCATATGGCTGTATATCTAGAGAATTTGAAGTTTCAGACTACTGCTAATCACATTATTCTAAAAATAGTTATAATAATGTACATATAAAATAGTTACAGATATATCATAATAGCAGACTAAAATTATTAATAAATATGGTAAATATCAATATATAAATAACAACCTATCAATTAAAACACACAAGAGCAATTAATAGTTTATATCACCAATAAAAAAGTAGTATGTCAATTTGATCTTTTTATATTTACTACTTTAAAGCTAAATGGCAGCTTTTATCAATAAAATTACCATAAAGGAAGATACTTCAATTTATAACTGGTACTCTACTGTTATGTTTTCAGAAAAAAATTTTAAAAAGAGACACTTCTTTTATGGAGACTTCTACTTTTAAACAATACCTCCATTACATAAGAAACTCAAGAATTTCAAGTCCATGCTTTAAATTTTGGTATTTATCATTTCATTCTGCATCACAAACCTTTAACAAAAAGTAAAAATATGTGCATGCTTACGAGTGTCATAGGCTCTGAAGATTCTTTGTTAAAGGTAAAAGCTCTTAACAAAAATCTAGAGAAAATATAATGAGGATGTGTTCTGACCCAGGATGCTGACTCCCATGGAATGAATACACATGCACATGCATACCCAGCAGGCACTGTTAGCCCAAGAAAGTGATTGTCTATTTCATTAAGCTCTTCATTGCTGAGTTCAAATTCTTGCCAGCTGATTTTCTGTGCTAACCCTTGATCTATTAGATCGGGACTCAGCCTCATCCAATGAAAAATGCTGGGATTCATGTGTGTCAATGGATGATAGGAAATGTTTCTCAGAAACAAAACTCGAAGGCCAGAACAAGGGAAATCCCTGCACAATATATAGCAAGAAGCAACTCAGTGAGGTCCAGTGGACACTGATATAATAGTAGAAAGCTTGGGTGGATACTACTTTGTAAAATCTCAACGTTGTTTACAAAAACTGGGGGCTTCATTCACCAAAACATTTTTGGTAGAACATGTCTCCTTGGTGAAGAAGCAAGTACTGAAGTAGCACTGCCCAAGAGAAATATAATATGAACCACAAATGTGAGTCACAAATGTAAGTTTAAATGTTCTAATAGTTGCATTAAAAAGGTAAAATAAACATAAAATTTTAATAATGCACTTTTAAACCAACATAGTCAAAATATTATTTCAACAGTTATCAACAAGATATCTTCATTTATGTTTTCATAATAGATCTTTGAAATCCATTGTACACTTTATGCTTACAGCACATCTCAATTGGGGTTAGCCACATTTCGAGTTCTCAACAGCCAGAGGTTGTTAGTGGCTCCCACATTGGGCTTTACAAATCTAGAGTACTCAATGACTTATGGTGATAACTTAAAGATATTAAGAGTAACAGTAACAAGAGAAGAAAAGGATGAGATTTTAACTATAATGGATTAATGAATTTTCCAAGAAGAATCTGAGAAATTATATTAGCAATACAAAAATTCATACCAACTAGTTGGGTTTTGTTTTAGTTTTTAAATATGTTAGTTTTAAAGCAGATACTTGGCTGTGTACAGCAGGGGTCCCCAACCCCTGGGCCACAGACTGGTACTGATCTGTGGCCTGTTAGGAATCGGGCCTCACAGCAGGAGGTGAGCGGTGGGCAAGTGAGTGAAGCTTCATCTGCCACTCCCCATTGCTCCTATTACCGCCTGAACCATCCCCACCCCCACCATCCCTCCGTGGAAAAACTGAAAAACTGCCTTCCACAAAACCGGTCCCTGGTGCCAAAAAGGTTGGGGACCACTGGTGTAGAGGAAGTATATCCTTGGAAATTGTCTCACTTATAACTCAAATATTTTGGAGATAGAGAAATTATTGGGACATAAAAGTATGCCAAAATAAAACCTAGTAAGCTTTAGTTAAACATCCCAAGCATATAATGAAACATTTATTGACATCCTGCAACATTGGATAATAAAACATAATATAGGAAGTCTGCAGTGAATATAAATTGTCAAAATTAATAGCACAATTTTATAATCAGCTTCGAAAGCAATTATTAGTCTTTAGGGCAGGATTCATTTACATTAAGAATTGACATGTGAGGATTTTCTCCAGGGTCAAATGAGTTCATTAAAAAAAAATAAATCTATAAATTAGGTCAAATAGAAGGTATAGAGATCGGGTTGCATGTTAATAAGCCATAAAACATTGATGCAAAAATTAAAGCTGTACAGAAAATTAAATATTTTTCTGAAAGCATTTTAAGAAAAATATTTTTAAACAGCTTATATACTTTAACATCAATAAAACGTTTGAAGCCTTAAGGCTGTCAAATACCTGATAAGTCAGTAATACTTAGAGTGTGTGCTTCTTATGGGAGATTTTAATTTGTATTCCATGAGATTGTAAAACATATAATTTGCACCAAATGTAAATGGCAAAAGTTACACATTTAAAAAACTGATTATATATTGTTCTGGTGTTCATTGTAGAGAAACTGGAAAAAACATAAAAGCATCAATACAAAGCAGGAAAAAAAGTCAATCAGAATCCCAGGACCGAAGACATTGTTGACATTTTAGTCTACCTCCTTCCATGCTAATACTAGCATAATTACTACTGCCAGATATTGGTGATATAATAAACTCATGTGGGCCCACTGTAGATCAGATTCTTGCAATAGATCTGCTAATCCCACTTGATACATATATACCCACACGTTTCCCCTCTCCTACACAGCCAGCTTCCCAAAGGTTGTAGAGAGTTCAGGGGCACTTTACCCTAGAGCTGATCTGTTAGCAACTTCTATCATGTGCTCCTCCCACCACACCATCCCCCTCAATCAAACCGCCAACACCCACATAATAACACCTCTGTCTAAACACTCTTCCAGTTAGCTCAAAGCTTTGTAATGCTCTTATTTAAGAAAAAAAAAAGTCGCTTGCATAGGGACACAAATTACCAGCTTTGCTTATTTACGACCTTAGAACAGTAGAAAAATCTGGAAGAAATATCATCTTTTACCTCGTACTCACTAATAACGTTGGTACTGGCTGCAAACATAACCCTTTGGTTCTATTTTACTGAGCTTTACTTTGTGCCTGGAAGAACATACTTTCTCAGAACTAGATTCAACGATACATATTTATCAAGGGCTTAACAGGGCAGACTTTGGGTTCAGGACAGGATAGTGAATTGCACATGAATCAGATATGGTCCTTTGGCCTCACAAAAGTAATAGTTTAATAGGGAAGATAGTCTGCAATTTAAATTATACAAATGAATACATATTTACACACTAGGATCAATGTGATGAAGGCAACAGACATTGATGCTGAGATGGAGAATACAACATTGTCAATCTTAGTTACTGACCTGATGACCTGTTTCAAAGGCTGACAAGAATTCAGGAAGCTTCCCACCCACTACATCAAAACTGAGCCTTCTGCTCAGAAGTATAGCACTGTGGTAAAGGAGGCCAGGACAGAAAGACCTGCACCAAGAGTTCCTACACAGGTTTTATTTTTTTATTTTTTTTTATTGAAGTATAGCTGATTTACAATGTTGTGTTAGTTTCTGGTATACAGCAAAGTATACCAGATTTTTCATATTCTTTTCTATTATAGTTTATTACAAAATACTGAACATAGTTCCCTGTGCTATACAGTAGAACCTTCTTGTTTATCTATTTTATATATAGTAGTTTGTACTTGCTGATCCCAAACTCCTAATTTATCCCTCCCTCACTCTCTTTCCCCTTTGGTAACCATATGTTTGTTTTCTATGTCTGTGAGTCTGTTTCTGTTTTTTAAATAAGTTCATTTGTATCATTACCTACACTGGTTTAAACAAACCAACTCTGAACGCTTTACTAAGGTAGAGTCATTTATGTGGGGATGGTTCTCTTTTTAACAAATACGGAAATGCATCCAAACACCACCATGGAGGAAAAAAAAAGTGTCCTAAGGAATCTTCTATTGGATTTCCTATTGAAATAAGGGAATGTCACCCGCTAAGGCTACTGTAGGCACCCTACCTATGAAGTTGATCTCAGATATGCTAAAAGAAATGCTGACCGCAAAGCTTTTGACAGTGCTTTGTGTTAGGAAGGATGGAAACCTAGAGAAATTTTTGGATCTTAGTTGAACAGAAGCACCATACTGAATGTCTTTTGTGCAAACTTTAGGCCAAAGGTGTAAAGTTTGGGATAAGACAGAGAGCTGGTCTGGCCTCCATGGAAGAGTAAAAGGAATTTGGAAACAGCAAGTAGGCAACTGAAGAAATTAGAGAGAGAACAATGAGAGAAGGGAGACAGAGAGAGACACAGACTAACAGAGTGAGAGTGGGAGATAGGAGAGACAAAAGAGAAAGATATAAACAGATACAAAGAGAAAGCAAGGGGACAGACCTATAGACATATGGGCAGTGGGGGTGAGGGGTAGTGGGAGAGAAATGCCAGGACACAGCAAAATCGATGTTAACGTAGGCACACAGCCAGTGAGAATTTCGCTGTGGCTAAACCGTCTGTTGCATCTAGAGATATTAATAACTAACAGTGAATTCAAAGTTCTCTCTCATTGTCTGCTATAATTTCTCTCTGTGAATCTTTAGGAAAGTCTGCTAGCAAATACTTCCCTTAGCATTCAAAGTATTTCGTAGAAATGAAGGAAGAGTAGAGGTAACCAGCCTCTACTCACATGCAAGCTGGCGAGAGAGGGTGATATAGGACCCAAGAGTCATGGGACGATGAACGGAAGAAATGGGCTTCCCCACGGGGAGACTCAGGAGTGGTAAGTGAACTGCCATTTCGCAAAACTTTAGTCTTTTCTCAGTATCACAGGGGACTGGTTCCAGGATCTTGCAGATACCAAAATCCATGGATGCTCAAGTCCCAACTATAAAATGGGACAGTATTTGCATATAACTTAGGCCCATCCTCCTGTACACAGTCATACCTTGGAGATCCTGAGGGTTCAGTCCTGGACTATGGCAACAAAGAAAATTATCACAATAAAGTTAGTCACATGAAATTTTTGGTTTCCCAAAAACTGTTTTTGCGAGGGAGGGAAGGAGAGAGGGGAGAGAGAGAGGGAGGGGAGGGGGAGTACACAGAGTAAGAAGAGAGGGGGGAAGGGAGGGGAAGAAGGATTGGGAGAAAGAGAAAGAGGGAGAACTCAGAGATCTGTAGAACATCCCTCTCGTGTATTCAGCTGAGTACTGTTCAGTGTAAGCATGTGAAGAAACTACTTGAGGCTAGGGAAAGATTCACCCAAAATATTTAGATTTTGGCCAGCCTTCACAAAGGACTAGCACTAGTTCCTGTTTCTATCAGCCAGATGAGAAAGCCTGAAGATTCATGAGACATTGACTGGATAAACTACTCCAGAAGTACTTGCCCCAGTAGTCAGTAATAATTAGCCAAAGATTGAGCACTGCTGAAGTTGCCCCTAATAAATATTAAAGACACCCCAAAAATTAAACTGTTTCCAAGTAATTGTATGCCACAGGATATTTATAGGAATACTAAAATATCAAGCACCCCCAAAAAGATAAAGTATAATATCGGTATTCAGTCCACAATTACCAGGAATGCAAAGAAACAGAAAAATATGACCAATAAGAAGAAAATAAATCCTTTCATCAAAACCAATGCACAACTGACACATATTAGGATTAGCAGACAAGAACTTTAAAACAGTGATTAGACTACACTCCATATGTATGAAAAAGACCCAAATCAATCATCTACAGATAAAGAATACAATGTGTGGGGGGCGGAGGGGAAGATGGTGGAAGAGTAAGATGAGGAGATCACCTTCCTCCCCACAGATACACCAGAAATACATCTACACGTGAAGCAACTCCTACAGAACACCTACTGAATGCTGGAAGAAGATCTCAGACCTCCCAAAAGCCTCAGAAGCAGCGGATTAAAGCTCCACAATCAACTTGATGTACCCTGCATCTGTGGAATATATGAATAGACAACGAATCATCCCAAATTGAGGAGGTGGACTTTGAGAGCAAGATTTATGATTTTTTCCCCTTTTCCTCTTTTTGTGAGTGTGTATGTGTATGCTTCTGTGTGAGATTTTGTCTGTATAGCTTTGCTTCCACCACCTGTCCTAGGGTTCTATCCGTCCATTTTTTGGGTTTTTAAAAATTTTTTTCTTAATTATTAATTTTAATAACTTTGTTATACTTTACCTTCTTTCTTTCTTTTTCTTTCTTTGTCTCCCTTCCTTCCTTCCTTCCTTCCTTCCTTCCTTCCTTCCTTCCTTCCTTTCTGTCTGTCTTTCTTTCCCTCCTTTAGACAACAAATCATCCCAAATTGAGGAGGTGGACTTTGAGAGCAAGATATATGATTTTTTCCCCTTTACCTCTTTTTGTGAGGGTGTATGTGTATGCTTCTGTGTAAGATTTTGTCTGTACAGCTTTGCTTCCACCATTTGTCCTAAGGTTCTATTTGTCCCTTTTTTTTCTAAATAATTATATTTTAATTTAATAAATTTATTATATTTTACTTTATTTTATTCTACTGTATCTTCTTTCTTTCTTTCTTTCTTCCTTCCTTCCCTCCTTCCTGCCTCCCTCTCTCCCTCCTTTCTTTCCCTCTTTCCTTCTTTCCTTCTTTCTTTCTTTCTTTCTTTCTTCCTTCCTTCCCTCCTTCATTCCTTCCTTCCTCCCTCCCTCCCTCCTTTCTTACCTTCTTTCCTTCTTTTCTTCTTTTTTCTTCCTTCCTTCCCTCCCTTCCTCCTTTCCTTCTTCCTTCCTTCCTTCCTTCCTTTCTTTCTTTTCTCTCTCTCTCTCTCTCTCTCTCTTTCTTTCTTTCTTTCTTTCTTCCTACTTCTACTAATTATTTCTCTCTATTTTTTCTCCCTTTTATTCTGAGCCATGTGGATGAAAGGCTCTTGGTGCTGCAGCCAGGAGTCAGTGCTGTGCCTCTGAGGTGGGAGAGCCAACTTCAGGACACTGGTCAACAAGAGACCTCCAGGCTCCACATGATATCAAACAGTGAAAATCTCCCAGAGATTTCCATCTCAACACCAGCACCCAGCTTCACTCAACGACCAGCAAGCTACAGTGCTGGACAACCTATGCCAAACAACTAGCAAAACAGGAACACAACCACATCCATTAGCAGAGAGGCTGCCTAAAATCATAATAAGTCCACAGACACCCCAAAACACACCACCAGACGTGGACCTTCCCACTAGAGAGACAAGACCCAGCCTCATCCACCACAACACAGGCACTAGTCCCCTCCACCAGGAAGCCTACATAACCCACTGAACCAACCTTAGCCACTGGGGACAGACATCAAAAACAATGGGAACTACAAACTTGCAGCCTGCAAAAAGGAGACCCCAAACACAGTAAGATAAGTAAAATGAGAAGACAGAAGAACACACAGCAGATGAAGGAGCAAGATAAAAACACACCAGACCTAACAAATGAAGAGGAAATAGGCAGTCTACCTGAAAAAGAATTGAGAATAATGATAGTAAAGATGATCCAAAACCTTGGAAATAGAATGGACAAAATGCAAGAAACAGTTAACAAGGCCCTAGAAGAACTAAAGATGAAACAAACAATGATGAACAACACAATAAATGAAATGAAAAAGACTCTAGATGGGATCAATAGCAGAATAACTGAGGCAGAAGAACGGATAAGTGACCTGGAAGATAAAATAGTGGAAATAACCACTGCAGAGCAGAATAAAGAAAAAAGAATGAAAAGAACTGAGGACAGTCTCAGAGACCTCTGGGACAACATTAAATGCACCAACATTGGAATTATAGGGGTTCCAGAAGAAGAAGAGAAAAAGAAAGAGATGGAGAAAATATTTGAAGAGATTATAGTTGAAAACTTCCCTAATATGGGAAAAGAAATAGTTAATCAAGTCGAGGAAGCACAGAGAGTCCGATACAGGATAAATCCAAGGAGAAATATGCCAAGACACATATTAATCAAACTGTCAAAAATTAAATACAAAGAAAGCATATTAAAAGCAGCAAGGGAAAAACAACAAATAACACACAAGGGAATCCCCATAAGGTTAACAGCTGATCTCTCAGCAAAAATTCTGCAAGCCAGAGGGAGTAGCAGGACATACTGAAAGTGATGAAGGAGAAAAACCTGCAACCAAGATTACTCTACCCAGCAAGGATCTCATTCAGATTTGATGGAGAAATTAAAACATTTACAGACAAGCAAAAGCTGAGAGAGTTCAACACCACCAAACCAGCTTTACAACAAATGCTAAAGGAACTTCTCTAGACAAGAAACACAAGAGAAGGAAAAGACCTATAATAACGAACCCAAAACAATTTAGAAAATGGGAATAGGAACATACATATCGATAATTACCTTAAATATAAATGGACTAAATGCTCCCACCAAAAGACACAGATTGGCTGAATGGATACAAAAACAAGACCCTTATATATGCTGTCTACAAGAGACCCACTTCAGACCTAGAGACACATACAGACTGAAAGAAAGGGGATGGAAAAGGATATTCCATGCAAATGGAAACCAAAAGAAAGCTGGAGTAGCAATTCTCATATCAGACAAAATAGACTTTAAAATAAAGACTATTAGAAGAGACAAAGAAGGACACTACATAATGATCAAGGGATCGATCCAAGAAGAAGATATAACAATTGCAACTATTTATGCACCCAACAAAGGAGCACCTCAATACATAAGGCAAATGCTAACACCCATAAAAGGGGAAACTGACAGTAACACATTCATAGTAGGGGACTTTAACATCCCACTTTCACCAATGGACAGATCATCCAAAACGGAAGTAAATAAGGAAACACAAGCTTTAAATGATACATTAAACAAGATGGACTTAATTGATATTTATAGGACATTCCACCCAAAAACAACAGAATACACATTTTACTCTAGTGCTCATGGAACATTCTCCAGGATAGATCACAACTTGGGTCACAAATCAAGCCTTGGTAAATTTAAGAAAACTGAAATTGTATCAAGTATCTTTTCCGACCACAACACCTTGAGACTAGATATCAATTACAGGAAAAGATCGGTAAAAAATACAAACACATGGAGGCTAAACAATACACTACTTAATAATGAAGTGATCACTGAAGAAATCAAAGAGGAAATAAAAAAATACCTAGAAACAAATGACAATGGAGACACAACGACCCAAAACCTATGGGATGCAGCAAAACCAGTTCTAATAGGGAAGTTTATAGCAATACAAGCCCACCTTAAGAAGCAGGAAACATCTCGAATAAACAACCTAACCTTGCACCTCAAGCAATTAGAGAAAGAAGAACAAAAAACCCCAAAGTTAGCAGAAGGAAAGAAATCATAAAAAATCAGATCAGAAATAAATGAAAAAGAAATGAAGGAAACAATAGCAAAGATCAATAAAACTAAAAGCTGGTTCTTTGAGAAGATAAACAAAATAGATAAACAATTAGCCAGACTCATCAAGAAAAAAAGGGAGAAGACTCAAATCAATAGAAATAGAAATAAAAAAGGAGAAGTAACAACTGACACTGCAGAAATACAAAAGATAATTAGAGATTACTACAAGCAACTCTATGCCAATAAAATGGACAATCTGGAAGAAATGGACAAATTCTTAGAAATGCACAACCTTCCAAGACTGAATCAGGAAGAAATAGAAAATATGAACAGACCAATCACAAGCACTGAAAGTGAAACTGTCATTAAAAACCTTCCAACAAACAAAAGCCCAGGACCAGATGGCCTCACAGGCGAATTCTATCAAACATTTAGAAAAGAGCTAACAACCATCTTTCTCAAACTCTTCCAAAATATAGCAGAGGGAGGAACACTCTCAAATTCCTTCTATGAGGCTACCATCACCTTGATACCAAAACCAGACAAGGATGTCACAAAGAAAGAAAACTACAGGCCAATATCACTGATGAACATAGATGCAAAAATCCTCAACAAAATACTAGCAAACAGAATCCAACAGCACATTAAAAAGATCATACAACATGATCAAGTGGGGTTTATTCCAGGATTACAAGGATTCTTCAATATACACAAATCTATCAATGTGATAAACCATATTAACAAATTGAAGGAGAAAAATTATATGATCATCTCAATAGATGCAGAGAAAGCTTCTGACAAAATTCAACACCCATTTATGATAAAAACCCTGCAGAAAGTAGGCATAGAGGGAAATTTCCTCAACATAATAAAGGTCATATATGACAAGCCCACAGCCAACATCATCCTCAATGGTGAAAAACTGAAACCATTTCCACTAAGATCAGGAACAAGCCAAGGTTGCCCACTCTCACTACTCTTATTCAACATAGTTTTGGAAGTTTTAGCCACAGCAATCAGAGAAGAAAAGGAAATAAAAGGAATCCAAATCGGAAAAGAAGAAGTAAAGCTGTCACTGTTTGCAGATGACATGATACTATACATAGAGAATCCTAACGATGCTACCAGAAAACTACTAGAGATAATCAATGAATGTGGCAAACTTGCAGGATACAAAATTAATGCACAGAAATCTCTTGCATTCCTATACACAAATGATGAAAAATCTGAAAGTGAAATAAAGAAAACACTCCCATTTACCATTGCAACAAAAAGAATAAAATATCTAGGAATAAACCTACCTAAGGAGACAAAAGACGTGTATGCAGAAAATTATAAGACACTGATGAAAGAAATTAAAGATGATACAAATAGATGGAGAGCTATACCATGTTCTTTTATTGGAAGAATCAACATTGTGAAACTGACTCTACTACCCAAAGCAATCTACAGATTCAGTGCAATTCTTTTCAAACTACCACTGGCATTTTTCACAGAACTGGAACAAAAAATTTCACAATTTGTATGGAAGCACAAAAGACCCCGAATAGCCAAAGCAATCTTGAGAACGAAAAACGGAGCTGGAGGAATCAGGCTCCCTGACTTCAGACTATACTACAAAGCAACAGTAATCAAGACAGTATGGTACTGGCACAAAAACAGAAAGATAGATCAATGGAACAGGATAGAGAGCCCAGAGATAAACCCACGCACATATGGTCACCTTATCTTTGATAAAGGAGACAGGAATGTACAGTGGAGAAAGGACAGGCTCTTCAATAAGTGGTGCTGGGAAAACTGGACAGGTATATATAAAAGTATGAGATTAGATCACTCCCTAACACCATACACAAAAATAAGTTCAAAATGGATTAAAGACCTAAATGTAAGGCCAGAAACTATCAAACTCTTAGAGGAAAACATAGGCAGAACACTCTATGACATAAATCACAGCAAGATCCTTTTTGACCCACCTCTTAGAGAAATGGAAATAAAAACAAATGGGACCTAATGAAACTTCAAAGCTTTTGCACTGCAAAGGAAACCATAAACAAGACCGAAAGACAGCCCTCAGAATGGGAGAAAATATTTGCAAATTAAGCAACTGACAAAGGATTGATTTCCAAAATTTACAAGCTACTCATGCAGCTCAATAACAAAACAATAAACAACCCCATCCAAAAATGGGCAGAAGACCTAAATAGACATTTCTCCAAAGAATATATACAGACTGCCAACAAACACATGAAAGAATGCTCAACATCATTAATCAATAGAGAAATGCAAATCAAAACTACAATGAGATATCATCTCACACCAATCAGAATGGCCATCATCAAAAAATCTAGAAACAATAAATGCTGGAGAGGGTGTGGAGAAAAGGGAACACTCTTGCACTGCTGGTGGGAATGTGAATTGGTTCAGCCACTATGGAGAACAGTATGGAGGTTCCGTAAAAAACTACAAATAGAACTACCATATGACCGAGCAATCCCACTACTGGGCATATACCCTGAGAAAACCAAAATTCAAAAAGAGTCATGTACCAAAATGTCCACTGCAGCTCTATTTACAATAGCCTGGAGATGGAAACAACCTATATGCCCATTATCGGATGAACGGATAAAGAAGATGTGGCACATATATACAATGGAATATTACTCAGCCATAAAAAGAAACAAAATTGAGCTATTTGTAGTGAGGTGGATAGACCTAGAGTCTGTCATACAGAGTGAAGTAAGTCAGAAAGAGAAAGACAAATACCATATGCTAACACATATATATGGAATTTAAGAAAAAAAAATGTCATGAAGAACCTAGCAGTAAGACAGGAATAAAGACACAGACCTACTGGAGAATGGACTTGAGGATATGGGGTGGGGGAAGGGTGAGCTATGACAAAGCAAGGGAGCGGCATGGACATATATACACTAACAAACGTAAGGTAGATAGCTAGTGGGAAGCAGCCGCTTAGCACATGGATATCAGCTCGGTGCTTTGTGACCCCCTGGAGGGGTGGGATAGGGAGGGTGGGAGGGAGGGAGACACAAGAGGGGAGAGATATGGGAACATATGTATATGTATAACTGATTCACTTTGTTATAGAGCAGAAACTAGCATACCATTGTAAAGCAATTATACCCCAATAAAGATTAAAAAAAAAAAAGAATACAATGTGTGTGATGAAAAACACAATTGATGGGATTACCATCATATTAAATATTACAGAATGAAAGATTAATGAACTTGGGGACATAGCAGTAGAAACTATTAAAAATGAAACACATGGGCTTCCTTGGTGGCATAGTGGTTAAGAATCATGGGTCCAAATCCACAGACATGGGTTCAAGCCCTCGTCTGGGAAGATCCCACATACTGCGGAGCAACTAAGCCCATGTGCCACAACTACTGAGCCTGTGCTCTAGAGCCTGAGGGCTACAACTACTGAACCCCGTATGTCAAGAGCTTGTGCTCCACAACAGGAGAAGCCACTGCAGTGAGAAGCCTGAGCACCACAATGAAGAGTAGCCCCCATTTGCTGCAACTAGAGAAAGCCCATGTGCAGCAATGAAGACCCAACAAGGAAGGAAAGAAGGAAAGGAAGGAAGGAAGGAAGGAAGATATTTATTTTAAAAATATGAAACACATAGAGAAAGGATACCAAATAAATTAACAACAACATGCCAGCAACTTGTGGAAGAACTTCCTAAATTAAGTGTATGTGGATTCACCAATGGAAAGGATGTAGAAAAAAGGACAGAAAAAATATCTGAATGTATAATGACTGAACATTTTCCAAGCTCAATGAAAACTATATCCACTGATTTGGCAAGCTCAATGAAGCCCAAACACAAAAAATTTAAAATTACACCAAGATATATCATAATGATATTGCTGAAAAATAGTGATAAAGAGAAATTTTAGCAAAAGCCTGTGGGGAAAAAAGACACAGTATTATGGAGAGGCAAAGACGGGGATGACATTATATCTATTATCAGAAAGAATGCAAACAAGAACACAGTGGAGTAAAATCTTTAAAGCAGTGAAAGAAAAAAAGAACTACCAATTTAGAATTCTCCATCCAAAAGAATATATTACAAAATTGAAGGTGAAATAAAGGTATTTTGAGACAGCCCCCTCCAAAAAGAAAAAAGAACACTCTGCAGCAGGAAATATATAAAAAATAGCAAGAGATGACAGGCTTAAACCTAACCACATTAAATGTAAATGGCCTAAATACCCATTAAAAGACAGAGATGTCATACTGGATAAAAAAGCAACACCCAACTATATGCTACCTATAAGAAATACATTTTATAGGTAAATACACAAATAAATTGAAAGTAAAGAATGGAAGATATGCTGAACCTAACTGAAAGAAAGCTAAAGTGTTATATTAATAACAAACAAAGTAGACTTCAGAGCAAATAATATTACCAAGAATGAAACTGTAGTTTCATAACAATAAAAGGGAACACTCAACAAGACTTAACAGTACTAAATGTTTATACATCTAAAAAGAGTTTCAAACTATATCAAGCAAACACTAATAGAATTGAAAAAAATATACAAATCTTTTATTAATACACAACCTATAATTATTGTAGAAAGACAATGCTATCTCAATAAGTGATAGAATAAGTAGACAGAAAATCAGTAAAGATATAGAAGACTTGAACAACACTAATAACCAGTTTGGCTTAATTAACGTTTATAGAATAACCAGAAACAGCAGAATAAATATTCTTGTCAAGAACACATAGAATGCTTACCAAATAAGACTATATTCTGAGTCATAAAACAAGTCTCAATTATTTTAAAAGGATTCAGTCATGCAAAGTATGTTATCTAACTGTAATGAAATTAAGTTAGAAAATGATAACAAAAATCTCTGGAAAGTTCCTAAGTATTTGGAGACTAAATAACATACTTCTAAATAAAACATGAGTTAAAGAAGAAATCAAAAGGGAAATTAGAGAATACTCAGAAGTAAATAAAAATGTTTTAAAAATTTGTGGGATGCCACTACAATAGTACCTAGGGGGCTTCTTTATAGGTAAATTATTAATAAAATAACATAATAAAGGTATCAAATCAATGACCTCACCTTCTACCTTAACAAAACTAGGGAAAGAAGAGCAATAAAACTCAAAGTGGAAGACAGTAAATAATAAAATCACTGTGGAAGTCAATACATAGAAAGCATAAAAACAATGAAGAAAAATGAATAAAATAAAAATCTGGTTCTTTGAAATTGAGTTATTTGCATTGAGGTGGATGGACATAGAGTTTGTCATACAGAGTGAAGTACATTAGAAAGATAAAAACAAATACCGTACGCTAACTCACATATATGTAATCTAAAAAAACGGTACTGATGAACCTAGTGTCAGGGCAGGAATAAAGACACAGACATAGAGAATGGACTTGAGGACACGGCGGGGAAGGAGAAGCTGGGACGAAGTGAGGGAGTAGCACTGACACATATACACTACCAAATGTAAAATGGATGGCTAGTGGGAAGCTGCTGCATAGCACAGGGAGATCAGCTCTATGCTTTGTGATGATCTAGAGGGGTGGGATAGGGAGGGAGACTCAAGAACGGGGGGATATGGGGATATATGTATAATATAGCTGATTCACTTTGTTGTACAGCAGAAACTAACACAACATTGTAAAGCAATTATACTCCAATAAAGATATATATAAAAAATCTTATTCTTGATAAGACTGACACAATTGATAACAGACAGCAAGAGTGATCAGGACAAAAAGATATGACACAATTTACCAATCATGATTTTTGATTTACCAATATTAAAAATGATAGAGGAGGTATCACTACAAATTTTAAAATTGTAAAAGGATAATAAAAAATGTTATGAACAATTTTCTGACAATGAATTTGTGAACTTGGATGAAATGGTAAATTCTTTGAAAGACACAAACTACCAAAGCCCACTCAATAACAGCACCATAAGAGAAATCAAAATTTGTAATTTAAAACTTTCCAACAAAGAAAACTCTAGGTGTAGATAACTTTACTGGTGAACTTTTTCAGTCACTTAAAAGAAGAAACAATATCAATTCTATACAAACTCTTTCAGAAAAATGGAAATAAAGGAATCCTTTCCAACTCGTATTAAGCAAACATCACTGTTACCAAAACTCAGTAGAGATACTACACAGCAACAACCATCATTAATACAGGTATACAAATTTTAATGAAAATTTTACCAAATGAATCCAACAGTATACAGGAAGGATGATACATCATGGTCAAATAGGATTTATTTCAGAAAAGCAAGGTTGGTTTACATTTGAAAAAAATCAATGTAATTCATCTTATTAATAAGCCAAAAACTTATATTCTCAATAGATGCATTAACAAAATCTAAGATCTATTCCTGATGAAAAATCTCAGCAAACTTGGAATAAAAGAGAACTACCTAACTTGATGATGGACATTTATGAAAAATATAGAGCTAACACCATATTTAAAAATAAAGGAATTGATTGTTTTTTCCTCTAAGATGAAGAACAAGACAAGGATGTATTCTCTTACCACATCTATTCAACATCATTCTAGAGAGTCCAGTTAGAGCAATGAGGCAAGAAAACAAAATAAGATTAATCATATCAGGTCTTGTTAAGGATGTGGAAGGACTGGGACTCTCATATATTCCTGGGGGAATGTAAAATGGTATAAGTGCTTTAGAAGACAGTCTGGCAGTTTCTTAAAATGTTAAACATATGCTTGCTATACGATCCAGTCATTTCCTCTGAGTATTCACTCACGAGAGAAGTCAAAGCATATGTCCACACAAAGGCTTATGCATGAATATTCACAGCAGCTTCATTGGTAATAGCCAAAAAACTGGAAACAATACAAATGTCCATCAACATCTAAATGTATAAACCACCTGTTGTTGTATCCATACTACAGATTACTGCTTAACAATAAAATGGAATGAACTCTTGATACATGCTGCAACTTGGATGAGCCTGAATAATGATGCTGAGTGAAAGAAACCAGACCAACAAAGTATACATACTGTTATGATTTCACGTATATAAAACTGTAGGTAACGCAACCTAATATATGGTGACAGAAATAAGATCAGAGGTTTCCTGGGGACAGAGGTAGGGGTGGAAAGGGAGGGGAATGAGTGAGAGAGTGAGATTAAAAAAGGCCACAAGAAAACTTTTGAGGGTGGAAATGTTCACTGTCTTGATTGATGTTGATGGTTTCATAGTTGTATACGTATGTCAACATGTATCAAATTATAAACTTTAAATATGGGGAGTATTTATATGTCAGTTATACCTCAATAAACCTTTTTTTTTTTAAGAGTATTCATTTCTTCATCTGTACTAGCTACACAGAGAAGCTCATTAACCTTATAGGGCTAATGCTATTGTATTGTCAGCACAGATATAAAACATCCTCATCAAAGCAGGAAGCTCTATTAGACAGCACTGCTCTAACTCCTATAATTGGAATTAAGAAGTGAATGATAACTTTTAAAAGTTATCATTAGGGATTAATCTTCCTCTCACAAACACTCAAGTACTTTTATCCATTATTTGCAATACTCTTGTAATATATGC
Organism: Phocoena phocoena; assembly: GCF_963924675.1. Classification (NCBI taxonomy): domain Eukaryota; kingdom Metazoa; phylum Chordata; class Mammalia; order Artiodactyla; family Phocoenidae; genus Phocoena; species Phocoena phocoena. The sequence goes on along the minus strand of NC_089233.1, from coordinate 51,202,649 downwards.
AAAGTCCCTCAAATACCACGATGCCACATCTTGCCAAAAATTTCTTCTTTCTGCAGTTGGATTAACCCAAGCCTTTTTTGTTTTTGTTTTTTTTTAATCACAGCTTGCAACCATTTTCTAAGTGCTCACTGCCTTCCCTACTTAGCTAGAATCATACAAAGAACCAAATATTCCAGCTGGGTAAAATAAGCCTTATGTTCTTACCACCAAAGAACATTAATAATTTCCCTCTAGACTCAATATTTGGAAATTGACCAAATATTGACCATATTTGACCTTTTTGAAACACAGTGATAAAAGGAAACATGTACACATTTGGGGCACAATTTATGCTTGTGAAATACAGTATTAAGCTGCAATTGATAAAACTTCTAACACCACCCTTGGCATATTTTATGGAAATTGAATTTAGAATCCCCAGAAATTCAGAAACAGTTGAACTAAATTATCTGCCCAAGAGAGTGATATTTTAATTTATCCTACCCTTTCTCTTGATTTTTAAACAGTCCTTTTCCAAAAGCTACCTGACAGTGTTTAATATGAACCTGTACCTCTGCCTCAACTTGTTAGCAGGGTTCGGATAATGACCTTTGTGATTGAGACTGAATAATCAATATTTTATGAATACAGGCATACCTCATTTTCTTGTGTTTCGCTTTATTACACTTCACAGATAAATTGCATTTTTTACAAATTGAAGGTTCATGGCACCCTTGCATTAAGTCTATCAGAGCCATTTTTCCAACAGCATTATTTTCTAAAGGTATATACGTTGTTTTTATAGACATAATGCTATTATACACTTAATCGACTATAGTAAAGCATAAACATATCTTTTATATGCACTGGGAAACTGAAAAATTCATATGATTTGCTTTATTGCAATAGCTTAGAACCACACCCACAATACTTCTGAGGTACAACTGTAATCAGTAATTTTCCAAGCCTAATTTGAGGGAATCCCAGATTGAGTGACTGATGGCAGGGAAGGATGTTTTGTCTTCAAAGGGGTCTGGTTATAAGAAAATGCTCAAGATAGAAGCATATATTGTCACCACAACTCTCAACCTGGAATCAGTGAAGAAACGAGAATCACTAAGGCCTGTCCACGATTGGGCATTTATGCCTGAAAACACAGGTCCAAGCTAAGTGAAGCAGTGATGGATGGTCTTTACTGTTGTTAGCTTTTGCTAAGTTCAGTATCTCATACCAACCAGAAGTTCTATTTGGCAGTTGTACATGTTTCATATTTTTAAAGAGACAAGTAATGAAGAACTCTTACAAATTACAAAACAATTTCCAAATATTGAGTCTAGAGGGAAATTATTAATGTTCTTTGGTGGTAAGAACATAAGGCTCTAAATACCTGGGGCTTATTTGTGGGGAGGGGCATGTCTAAGACAAATTGAGATTCTCTGGAAATTATATGAAAGCCATTAATTTGGGAGTGGGGCAAGAGACCTGGTTCTATCTTATTTCTATTCCTAACCTGTTAGACAACTGTGATTGATAAATTTAGTAATACTGCCATTAGCTAGTAATTACCCTCCTCTTACCCATACCTTTTGCCATGTGACTTTGGAGTTGCTCCCTAAGGTGAGGTATATTTCTTCACCCCAGGTGCCTTGCTTTGTCCAACAGAGTAACAGCTTACGATTCCAAGGCTAGGTCTTGAGAGACCTTGTCTGTTTCCCCTTGGACTCTTGCACTTGACCCTCACATTGGGAACATGCCTCAGCTAGCCTGCTGGGAAATGAGACAAGTGGAGCAGCACTGAGCTGCCAACACTCCCATCTGAGGCCAGCCAAGATCAGCCAACAGCCAGCCAAGATCATCAGAGCTGCTGAGCAGACCCCTGGATGATCCAAGACCCATAAGCAATAAACATTTACTGCAGCCTGACACTGAGGTTTTGTGTTTGTTATGCAGTATTGTGGCAGTAGATAACTGCTAGAACCCACACCCTCTGAAATGCTTGAAAATGAGAATTTAAGTATCAACAGATGGTCTCTCAGGTTTCATACAGCTCAGCCTCTGCAACTGAACCAACATAAGGTCTTGGGCAGACCCATCAAAATCTTTTCCCTGTCACTTTGGACATATCTATCACAGACTATACTGCCGAAGAGTACCACCAATCAGCCTCTAGTTAACCTTATTCATGCAAGATCCCCTGCCGGATAACCATCGTTTTACAAATTTATGTACTTCAAACTGTCTACAAAGTTCAAAGACAGGAGTGACAAATGTATGATTCCATGAGACCCAGAAGGCTCCAGTATTTCTGACAGAGAACAGAGGGAGGGAGGGAGGAAGGAAAAGGGAAAGAAGGGAGAGACAGACAAGAAAACACCCTGTAGAACTGCGCACCCTCATTTAGATCACCCTTGAGACCACCATTCTTTTTCATACCCCACCAAACTTCACTTGCTTATGTTATCCACAAGGTCCCTGAGGGAATTTCAATATGCTTGTAATGGTTAACACAGGTACCCCCGCTTTTTAAATTTTTTTTGAAAGTTTGTCCTATGCCAGTTTGCTTTAAGAAAGACCTCTGTTAATAACTGTTATCTCTAGCCAAAAGAAATCTGAAGAGGATTTTCACTTTTACAAAAAAAGCCAAAAATGAAAATAGCATTCAGCATCTGTTTCACAGGGGAATTGTTATAGAAGCAGCTGTGCACCCCACAAGCGGGGCACCCAAGCTCCTTCCCCAGGAACTGTACTCAGCATCTCAGCATCCAGCTACCAGAGCTCTGAACTGTGTCTGTGAGCATGTGTGCTTTATCTTGATTTATTTTGTGCATTTGTTAGCCAGATGTGTCCTGAGGTAGCTGCTTCTTTGCTTTATGCCATTTTGGTTTGTGAAAGGTTTCACAGGAATGCTCTACTTTCTCATAGTGGGGGAAACTCGTAAGACTTTTGGATTAAGCTCTTAAAGTAATGAGCAACCTCCACTCTGTTGATTAAGAATGGATAAGGAAGATGTGGTATACATATATACAATAGAATACTACTCAGCCATAAAAAAATGGAATTTTGCCATTTGCAACAACATGGATGGACTTGGAGGGTATTATGCTAAGTGAAATAAGTCAGACAGAAAGACAAACACTGTATGATATCACTTATATGTGAAATCTAAACAATACAACAAACTAGTGAACATAACAAAAAAGAAACAGACTCACAGAAATGGAGAATAAACTAGTGGTTACCACTGGGGAGAGGGAAGGAGGAAGGGGCCAGATGGGGTAGGGGATTAAGAAGTACAAACCATCATGTAGAAAATAAGCCACAAGGACATATTGTACAACGTGGGGAATATAGCCAATATTGCAAAATACCTATAATGGAGTATAACCTTTAAAAATTGTGGATCACTGTATTGTATACCTGTAACTTGTATAATATTGTACATCAGCCATACTTCAATTAAAAAAAAAACTTCTAAAAAATATCTGTTACCAATGGGAAAAAAGAAGAATGACATGACTCTGGGCAAGTTGCCTGACCTGTCTTAGCTTCAATTTTCTCATCTATAAATTGAAGATTCATACCCGTCCAAATGACTTCAAAGGATTATTCCAAGAGCAAATGTGATAACGTCTATACAATTGCTTTTAAAACCCTAAGGTGCTCTACAAAATGCCAGGCTCTATCATGAGCACAGCTGCTAAGGGCAAAGGTCTTTGTTGAGGAGGATGATAAGGCAACCAGTTAAGACCTGGAGGTCTCTGGAAATCTTGCACGGCATCTTCGACATGTCTACCTCTTCAAGCAGCACTAAGTAGGATCCCAATGATCCAGCAGAGAAAAAAATCCTCCCTCTTTCTTTTCCTGAAAGCAATACTTAGAAAAATGTTAGGTCAACATTGGAAGTAGCTACTCAGATCCTGCCCTTTTGTCCTCACTTTAAATCCTACCTTAAAAGATATGAAGCCAAGTTGGAGGCCAGCAGGGGTCTTATGATGAGCAGGTGTCCTTAAGGCACAGAGCAAGGAGAGCTGAATAAAGCAATGTGTTAGCCAACCCTTACCACCCAAGGGCATTCAGATGCCACACAGAGTTGACCTTCTTAGAAAGGATTCTAATAACGATTTCCTCTCCACACACCCACACGTTACTGTGAATCTGTTCACAGCAAGGAAACCAGCAGACAGATGGTAAATACTAGGTGCCAAGTATACACTCTTTCTTCTGTGCAAAAGCCAAATAAACAGTGAAAGAGAATCATCTTACTTGTATTATTGTCTCCATAACAAAGGGAACTGTGAAACTAAAGCAGACCTGCCCAGAAATAAAAATACGAGTCCCATTATTTGATCCAAGTCAATTCTCTCATTCATCAGATAGAAGTAGGTTTTTAATTGTTTTTAATCTCATGCAATAAAGGCATCTAAATATCTCATAAATAAATCACACACACTGATGATCATTCTCTTAGCTGAAGTCTCTGAGGCATCTTTAGTATAAGCAAATATACCAGGTTCTGTTCAAACAGCAGACATTATGCCCACAACCCTTGCTCTTACATGGTTGCCTTTCATTTTTGCTGTTTGCTCTACACTCCTGTTATAGAGAACAAACATACACCAGCAATCATTTCAGGATGGACCTAAGAAAATAATTTGATTCTCTGATTTATTTACATACTTGACCTCCAGATGATAAAGTTTCAAAAGTGAATATTCTATAAATCTAAAACATAACACATGTGTGGGGAAAAGAGAATTAACTGTAGGTCTATCACTTCTAGCTCCCTCTCTCCTTAGGACTTCGCCAAGGAGGTGCTGGCCTTCGCAAAACCAGACCTTCTTGTAAATACTGTGAAGGGATTTACTAGCAGGAAGATAACCCAGGATCTAAGGTTTTAGCAGGTTATTCCTGGTCTGCCTTGAGTGCTTCATACAAGTAACCTGGAATTCATATGTTGATGGGATACAGGCTGCTGGAGTAGATATTAGTCATGCAGGCTCTCTACCTCTGTGAATAATCAAGTATAAAAAACTGAGACACCTTAAATCTAAACGGCTTCACCTGAACTAACTTGTATCACACTTTCAGGTAGCATTTGTCAGTTACTCCAAAACCAAAATGCGGAGTTTTAGGAAGCTGCATCTGAGGTTCAAGACCCTTTCAGAAACAGATGCACGGATGCCGAGAAGGTACTTTTGTTTTGCTCATATTCTTCACTAATTATAAGTAATACTTGATGTTGGGTGAGGTCCATGAGCCTTTGTGGAACAACAATATGCTAGACACAATATCTGTTCTCTAAGAATAAACAACATTTTAAAGGGAAATGCTCTAATTCCTTGGAGTCTTCAGGAGGCTGAGAAATGACCCCCCAGAAAGATAACCACATTCTAAATCCTGTTACCTGTGAATGTTAACTGACATGGCAAAGACTTTGCAGATGTGATTAAGTTAAGGATATTGAGATGTGGAGATTATCCTGATTTAGCCAGATGGGCTTTAAATACCATCATGTGTGTCCTTCTAAGAGGGAGGAAGAGGGAGATTAGACCTACAGAGGAGAAGGCCATGTGGAGAGATTTGAAGATGCTGGCCTTGAAGACTGGAGTGACGCAGACACAAGTCAAGGAGTGCTGGCAGCAACCAGAAGCTGGGAAAGGCAGGGAACAAATTCTCCCCTAGGAGCTCAGGAGGGAGTGTGCCACTGGTGAGACCTTAATTTCAGCCCATGGACACTGATTTTCAGACTTCTGGCCTTCAGAATGGGGAGAGAACAGATTTCTACTGCTGTTAGCACACAAGTTTGTGGTGACTGGTTATAGTGGTCACAGGAAATTAGTACATACTCTAAAGACTCCCTGAAACATTAGTTCATTACCTAGAAGCAAGAAAGCAATATGGCTTCTTTTAGAATAATTTACACTATTAGCTCACTCAACTGGAAAAACCGAGCTATGCTCTTAAAGTAAGAACTAGACAGTGTAAGCTTATGAAAAGCAAGAACTTCTCTGATTACATTAGCAACTCCAGTACACAGTCTTTCATGGACATTTAACCTATGCCCAAAGAATGGATAGTAGAACTAAAATATTAACAAATTAAAGTGTTTGGGAAAAAAACATCAAGTTCATGCTGGGTGATTAAATGGATAGATGGGTGGATTATGGATTGAATAGATTATTGGCAGACCATTCTGACTATCTCCCTGTTGACAGGCAACATCACAACAGAACTCTTTCACACTGTGAGATGTGCATGATGGAGTGGCCATCTTGAATCACATTCCATATAAGCTCAATGTTATCTCCATTGTGACTTGACCGGTCTACTCTTGCCATTGGGTTAATGGTTGGCATGCCCCAGGCATTCAGCATTGGTTCTTTTTTTGTTTCTAAGTTGCTCTCAATATCAAGTTTCTTTCCATGCTTCTGTGATTTGAGCAAAATCAGCTCCTTCTGGCCATACTGAGAAGCCTCTTGGGGAATGTGCAATCTATTTGCCTATGATGTGAGCTAAAGCAGTTCCAACAGTAGGTGAATGGCGATAGAGAGAAAACTAGACAGACCCTTTGTTCCTCCCAAGTCAGGTTTCCCAAGTACGTCCTCAGTATCTGATTTGAAATAAAGTCATTCCAAGTCAAAAGTAAGCAGAGCATACGTTATAAAGCTAACTATAAGTAATATTGATTATCTAACATTTGGGGTTATTCATTCTTTTTCTTCTTTCAATTTCAGAGATTAATTGAAAGCTGTCAGTACCAAGTCATTTCTTATTAAATTATCATCATTTAGTCAAAGGCTTAAAATGGTGCACTTATCCTTTTATAGGTCATATTTCACTCTGAGTGGCGTTACATCAAAAAGCAATTTTCACTTTTAGCATATAAAATACATTTGTCCTCTCACACGCCTGTTATAAGAAGATGGACTGCAACATTGGTGACTCAGTTTCTCTGTGAAATGAGAAATCCCACAAGAAGGAAACAACCCTTTACAGCTGTTACATTTAGCTGACAGTAGATGGTCAATTTAATATCTAAAATGCAGTTTGACTAATGGGCTACAAAATGATCAACCTAATTCATGAATGCAGTTATGAAATATTCTGGATTATATATATAAAGATTTGTCCAGATATATGCCCAGGAGTGAGACTGCTGGATCATATGGTAATTCTACTTTTAGTTTTCTGAGGAACCTCCATACTGTTTTCCATAGTGGCTGCACCAACTTAAATTCCCACCAACGTAGGAGGGTTCCTTTTTCTCCACACGCTCTCCAGTATTTGTTATTTGTAGACTTTTTAATGATGGCCATTCTGACTTGTGTGAGATGGTACCTCATTGTAGTTTTGATTTGCATTTCTCTAATAATTAGCGATGCTGAGCATCTTTTCATGTAAAGTGCACAAATCTTAAGTGTACAACTCAATGACTACTGACAAATTTGTACACCCAAGTAACAAGCCAGACCAAGACTGAACACAGCACTATCCAACAGGACTTTCTACAAGGACGGAAAATTTCCATGACAAAATAATTATACACTGTCCAATTAATTAGCCACAGAGCCACTGAGCACATCAAATGTAGCTAGTGCAACCAAGTTAAATTTTAATTGTAGTTATTTTAATTAATTTACTTATTTTTTTAAAATTGGGATGGAGGATGTTCCCTGTGGATGGAAATATTCATGGGCAATCTACCTGCCAAGGGTATTACATATGTAATTTCTGCTCTATTTATTTATTTTTGTTTAATTTTTGAATTTTATTTTATTTTATTTTTATACAGCAGGTTCTTATTAGTCATCAATTTTATACACATCATTGTACACATGTCAATCCCAATTGCCCAATTCATCACAACACCTCCAACCCCTCGTCACTTTACCCCCTTGGTGTCCATACGTTTGTTCTCTACATTTGTGTCTCAATTTCTGCCCTGCAAACCAGTTCATCTGTACCATTTTTCTAGGTTCCACATATATGCATTAATATACAATATCCGTTTTTCTCCTTCTGACTTACTTCACTCTGTATGACAGTCTCTAGATCCACCCACGTCTCAAAAAATGACCCAATTTCATTCCTTTTTATGGCTGAGTAATATTCCATTGTATATATGTACCACATCTTCTTTATCCATTCATCTGTCGATGGGCATTTAGGTTGCTTCCATGACCTGGCTATTGTAAATAGAACTGAAATGAACATTGGAGTGCATGTGTCTTTTTGAATTATGGTTCTCTCTGGGTATATGCCCAGTAGTGGTATTGCTGAATCATATGGTAATTCAATCTTTAGTTTTTTAAGGAACCTCCATACTGTTCTCCAAAGTGGCTGTATCAATTTACATTCCCACCAACAGTGCAAGAAGGTTCCCTTTCCTCCACACCCTCTCTAGCATGTTGTTTGTAGATTTTCTGATGATGTCCATTCTAACTGGTGTGAGGTGATACCTCATTGTAGTTTTGATTTGCATTTCTCTAATAATTAGTGATGTTGAGCAGCTTTTCATGTGCTTCTTGGCCATCTGTATGTCTGCTTTGGAGAAATGTCTATTTAGGTCTTCTGCCCATTTTTGGATTGGGTTGCTTGTTTCTTTAATATTGAGCTCGATGAGCAGTTTATATATTTTGGAGATTAATCCTTTGTCCTTTGATTCATTTGTAAATATTTTCTCCCATTCTGAGGGTTGTCTTTTCGTCTTATTTATGGCTTCCTTTGCTGTGCAAAAGCTTTGAAGTTTCATTAGGTCCCATTTGTTTATTTTTGTTTTATTTCCATTACTCTGGGAGGTGGATCAAAAAAGACCTTGCTGTGATTTATGTCAAAGAGTGTTCTTCCTATGTTTTCCTCTAAGAGTTTTATAGTGTCCAGTCTTACATTTACGTCTCGAATCCATTTTGAGTTTATTTTTGTGTATAGTGTTAGGGAGTGTTTTAATTTCATTCTTTTACACGTATCTGTCCAGTTTTCCCAGCACCACTTATTGCAGAGACTGCCTTTTCTCCACTGTATATACTTGTCTCCTTTGTCATAGATTAGTTGACCGCAGGTGCATGCGTTTATCTCTGGGCTTTCTATCTTGTTCCACTGATCTACGTTTCTGTTTGTGTGCCAGTACCATATTGTCTTGATTACTGTAGCTTTATACTATAGTCTGAAGTCAGGGAGTCTGATTCCTCCAGCTCCATTTTTTTCACTCAAGACTGCTGGCTATTCAGGGTGTTTTGTGTGCCAAACAAATTTTAAGATTTTTTGCTCTAGTTCTGTAAAAAATGCCATTGGTAATTTGATAGGGATTGCATTGAATCTGTAGATGGCTTTGGGTAGTATAGTCATTTTCACAATATTGATTCTTCCAATCCAAGAACATGCTATATCTCTCCATCTGTTGGTATCATCTTTAATTCTTTCACAGTGCCTTATACTTTTCTGCATACAGGTCTTATGTCTCCCTAGGTAGGTTTATTCCTAAGTATTTTATTCTTTTTGTTGCAAAGGTAAATGGGAGTGTTTCCTTAATTTCACTTTCATATTTTTCATCATTAGTGTATAGGAATGCAAGAGATTTCTGTGCATTAATTTTGTATCCTGCTACTTTACCAAATTCATTGATTAGCTCTCGTAGTTTTCTGGTGGCATCTTTAGGATTCTCTATGTATAGTATCATGTCATCTGCAAACAGTGACAGTTTTACTTCTTCTTTTCCAATTTGTATTCCTTTTATTTCTTTTTCTTCTCTGATTGCCGTAGCTAGGACTTCCAAAACTATGTTGAATAATAGTGGCGAGAGTGGACATCCTTGTCTTGTTCCTGACCTTAGAGGAAATGCTTTCAGTTTTTCACCATTGAGAATGATGTTTGCTGTGGGTTTGTCGTATATGGCCTTTATTATGTTGAGGTAGGTTCCCTCAATGCCCACTTTCTGAAGAGTTTTTATCATAAATGGGTGTTGAATTTTGTTGAAAGCTTTTTCTGCATCTATTGAGATGATCATATGGTTTTGATTCTTCAGTTGTTAATATGCTGTATCACATTGATTGATCTGCATATATTGAAGAATCCTTGCATCCCTGGGATGAATCCCACTTGATCATGGTGTATGATCTTTTTAATGTGTTGTTGGATTCTGTTTGCAAGTATTTTGTTGAGGATTTTTGCACCTATATTCATAAGTGATATTGGTCTGTAATTTTCTTTTTTGTAGTATCTTGGTCTGCTTTTGGTATCAGGGTGCTGGTGGCCTCATAGAATGAGATTGGGAGTGTTCCTTCCTTTGCAATTTTTTTTTTTTTTTTTTGCGGTACACAGGCCTCCCACTGCTGTGGCCTCTCCCGCTGCAGGGCACAGGCTCCAGATGTACAGGCTCAGCGGCCATGGCCCACGGGCCCAGCCGCTCCACGGCACGTGGGATCCCCCTGGACCGGGCATGAACCCACATCCCCTGCACGGCAGGCAGACCCTCAACCACTGTGCCACCAGGGAAGTCCCCTTTGCAATCTTTTGGAAGAGTTTGAGAAGGATGGGTGTTAGCTCTTCTCTAAATGTTTGATAGAATTTGCCTGTGAAGCCATCTGGTCCTGGACTTTTGTTTGTTGGAAGATTTTTAATCACAGTTTCAATTTCATTGCTTGTGATTGGTCTGTTCATACTTTCTATTTCTTCCTGGTTCAGTCTTGGAAAGTTACACCTTTCTAGGAGTTCGTCCGTTTCTTCCAGGTTGTCCATTTTATTGGCATGGAGTTGCTTGTAGTAGTCTCTTAGCATGCTGTGTATTTCTGCGGTGTCTGTTGTAACTTCTCCTTTTACATTTCTAATTTTATTGATTTGAGTCCTCTCCCTCTTTTTCTTGATGAGTCTAGCTGATGGTTTATCAGTTTTGTTTATCTTCTCAAAGAACCAGCTTTTAGTTTTATTGATCTTTGCTATTGTTTTCTTTATTTCTATTTCATTTATTTCTGCTCTGATCTTTATGATTCCTTTCCTTCTGCTAACTTTGGTTTTTGCTTGTTCTTCTTTCTCTAGTTCCTGTAGTTGTAAGGTTAGATATTTTATTTGAGATTTTTCTTGCTTCTTGAGGTAGGCTGTTATAGCTATAAACTTCCCTCATAGAACTGCTTTTGCTGCATCCCATAGGTTTTGGATCGTCATGTTTTCATTGTCATTTGTTTCTAGGTAATTTTTGGATTTCCTCTTTTATTTCTTCAGTGATCTGTTGGTTATTTAGCAACATATTGTTTAGCCTCCATGTGTTTGTGATTTTTACTTTTTTTTTCCTGTAATTCATTTCTAACCTCATAGCATTTTGGTCAGAAAAGATGCTTGATATGATTTCAATTATCTTAAATTATTGAGTGTTGCTTTGGGACCCAAGATGTAATCTATCCTGGAGAATGTTCTGTGCACACTTGAGAAGAAAGTGTAATCTGCTGCTTTTGGATGGAATGTGCTATAAATAGCAATTAAATCTATCTGGTTTATTGTGTCATTTAAAGCTTCTGTTTCCTTATTTATTTTCATTTTGGATGATCTGTCCATTGGTGTAAGTGAGGTATTTAAGTCTCCCACTATTATTTGGTTACTGTCAATTCCCTCTTTTATAGCTGTTAGCAGCTGCCCTATGTATTGATGTGCTCCTATGTTGGGTCCATATGTATTTATAATTGTTATATCTTCTTCTTGGATTGATCCCTTGATCATTATGTAGTGGCCTTCCAGGTCTCTTGTAACATTCTTTATTTTAAAGTCTACTTTATCTGATATGAGTATTGCTACTCCTGCTTTCTTTTGATTTCCATTTGCATGGAATACCTTTTACCATCCCTTCACTTTCAGTCTGAATGTGTCCCTAGGTCTGAAGTGGGTCTCTTTTAGACAGCATATATATAGGTCTTGTTTCTGTATCCATTCAGCAAGCCTGTGTCTTTTGGTTGGAGCATTTAATCCATTCACGTTTAGGGCAATTATTGATATGTATGTTCCTGTGACTATTTTCTTAATGATTTTGGGTTTGTTTTTGTAGGTTCTTTTCTTCTCTTGTGTTTCCCACGTAGAGAAGTTCCTTTAGCATTTGTTGTAGAGCTGGTTTGGTGGTGCTGAATTCTCTTAGCTTTTGCTTATCTGTAAAGCTTTTGATTTCTCCATCAAATCTGAATGAGATCCTTGCTGGGTAGAGTAATCTTGGTTGTAGGTTCTGCCCTTTCATCGCCTTAAGTATATCATGACACTGCCTTCTGGCTTGTAGAGTTTCTGTTGAGAAATCAGCTGTTAACCTTGTGGGAGTTCCCCTGTATGTTATTTGTTGTTTCTCCCTTTCTGCTTTCAATAATTTTCCTTTGTCTTTAAATTTTGCCAATTTGATTATTATGTGTCTTGGTGTGTTTCTCCTTGGGTTTATCCTGTATGGGCCTCTTTGCACTTCCTGGACTTGGGTGGCTTTTTCCTTTCCCATGTTAGGGAAGTTTTTGACTATAATCTCTTCAAATATTTTCTCGGGTCCTTTCTGTCTCTCTTCTCCTTCTCGGACCCCTATAATGTGAATGTTGTTGCATTTAATGTTGTCCCAGAGCTTTCTTAGGCTGTATTCATTTCTTTTCATTCTTTTTTCTTTATTCTATTCTGCAGCAGTGAGTTACCCCATTCTGTCTTCCAGGTCACTTATCCATTCTTCTGCCTCCATTATTCTCTACTGATTCCTTCTAGTGTATTTTTCATTTCAGTTATTGTATTGTTTATCTCTGTTTGTTTGTTCTTTAATGGTTCTAGATCTTTTTTAAACATTTCTTGCATCTTCTCGATCTTTGCCTCCATTCTTTTTCTGAGGTCCTGGATCATCTTCACTATCACTATTCTGAATTCTTTTTCTGGAAGGTTGCCTATCTCCACTTCATTCAGTTGTTTTTCTGGGGCTTTATCCTGTTCCTTCATCTGGTACATAGCCCTCTGCCTTTTCATCTTGTCTTTCTTTCTATGAATGTGGTTTTTGTCCCACAGGCTGCAGGATTGTAGTTCTTCTTGTTTCTGCTCTCTGCCCTCTAATTAATTTACATTTAAATAGCCACAGAGGCTAGTGGCTGCCATTTTGGATAGCACAGGCCTAGAACTTTTCCAGCACCTCAGAAGTTTCTCTCGTGCTTTCTCCATGCCAATATCCTCTAAACATAAGCCCTCTTCTGGCCTCTAATACCACAGGTTAGTTTTGGCTATCTCTACTTTAACTGTGATCCAAAACATATTTTTAGTTTTTAGATCTGTTGCTTTATTTGAATGAATGATGGGAAAAGATTAGGAAATAACCCCTTAGCTCTGCACAAAAAAGCTAATGTCAACTTTATTATTTACCTTTATTATTATAATTATTTTTATAATATAATAAAATTCTCTTAATTATCTCTTGATCAGGGGAAAATAGTTTAAAAATATACTGAGAGCTACTAACTCCCATATATAAAACTAAGAAAAATTAAAAGTCACCTTATCCAATATTCATTTAAAATACTGTATGGACAGAGCTTTCTAAAGTGCTATAATTCTTATTAAAAACATGACAGATCATTCACCATATCTGGTGTTCGAATAAAATTGTTTTTATGTCTTTTCCCACTTGGGAGGTTTAAAAACCTTGATGTCCAAGGTTATCTCAGATATTTTTGTAAATCTGACAAAATCCAGCAAATTATTTTGTACACGGCACCTGTGCAAGGTTCACTTATGGAAAGAAGATAATGAGGGTCCTATAATAAGTACTAATTTAAATGTTTGTTTTGAAACGAATGTTAATATGAGGTCATACTTTGCTGTTCCATGGATTGATAAAATCACCTGTCATTTCCTGTCCTTTATAATATTTATGATCCACTGAATTACTGCTACTCAATATAACCAATCCACAAAACTGTTATGATCCATGACAAGATAATTTATATCTTTGGGCAAGTTCTTAAGTCACTAACTTTCAAAACCTTTTATCTAGATAAACATGAGCTAGACTAAACAGTGTGCGGAATGATTTACATTCTGATACAACGTTCTTTAATCCATTGTTTTCCAGTAACAGTTGTGGCTGGCACAGGTCTGTTGGACCATACTTCGAGTACCATTGCCCTAGACTATTAGCTCCTGAGAGCTGTTTCCTAAAGAAGAATTACCCAAACATTATTCAGTTCTAACTCTCCAGTGCCCTATAATTCCTGGCTTTAGCTAGTATCCAATAAAATATTTTAAATAAACCAACAGTTGTTGAGCCACCTAGACTTTTAACTATGTAATACATTAACCTTTATCAGGTTCTGCCCAAACTTTCTTCTAGAGGGAATTACTCTCTTGATGGAGGCAGCAAATGTTTGGCTTCCTGATACTTCCTAAAACATACACTGAGAATGATCAGACTCAACAGAAAATTGTTAAATAGACTAAATCTATTTAATGAAACTCTAAGAAAAAAGCTACATCTTTATAAACAGAGTGAAGCATAGCACTGACTAAAGAGGTTCTAATTTTTAAATTACATTTATAATTTTTTTATTAGTAAAAAAAGAATTGGGAAACCAATGTAAACAAACATATAAGTTCTCCTAAATACAATTCTCATTATTTGCGTGGTACTGGGTAACATTAACACATGACTGTGTTAATCATATAAGGGACTATATATTTGATGAAATATCATTACTAACTACTGCATGGTTAGCATCTTTTATTGAAGTGAGCTAGTTGTCGTGCTTATGTGTAAGCAACAAAAAGTTACCTGCTTTATTAAAAAGTAAAAGAATCTTTTGGTAACTCACAGCACTGCTGGGAAGCCTGAGGAAAGAATCAGGAAGAGCCAAAGGAGGCTATGATGGACCATGACTAGAATTCCACCCAAGCTACCCAGTGAGGACATACATGTGTTGTCACACATACTGCAATGCCACCTCCATCTGCACTAGTTCCTACCAGCCCTGTGGCCCCAATTGCCACTAACTACCTGTGCCCTGGCTGCAAAGAAGGCTGGGAGACTGAGTGTCTAGCTTCTCTGGCTTCTGAAGACTCAGGAAGGAAGGAATTCTCCCAGGTAGAAATAGGAGGCAGCTATTTGGCAGCCCACCCAAATTACAAATGTACATTGTAAGGTCTTTCCAAACTATTGATTTTAAGAGATGACAAACAATTACTAATGTATACATGCAAATCATTACTAATATCTAGAGGATCTCTATGTATAAAGGTCCTCTAGCATCTTCAAAATGCCAGATGTCTCTTGTTCAAAATGCAGTTCTTATGACTCAAAACATTTTAGCATAAACACTTTTAGATGTTCTGGACCCAAGGAGAGGCTTTGCAAGACATGACTGTCTCCTCCATTTCTCCCTCTCACAGTGTATTTCCCAAGGCCATCATCTAATTAACAATCACAAAACTTCCTACAATACAACTGCCTATGAAACGGTGAGCTTCTTTATTAGCTTGCTTCTCTCTCCTCATCTCTTCCGATTAGCAGCTGATAAAAGGAAATCAAAAGCACCTGATACCCATTTTCCGTGATGGAGAGATTTCATTTCTCTCTGAAGCATGAATATAATTCAATTTCAGAGAGCTTTCTTCTCCATTTGGAAAATGAGACTCTGAATACTGAGGCCGTTATCCGGTAAAGACCCCTTTCTGAAAATGTTTACTTGCATTGTATTAAGCAAGGCACTAATACATTGCTTTTGAAAATGTCATCACTATACATGCAGCACCAGATGCACCCACTTTTAATTCTTTGGACCATCCCAGTTCCATTTCCATAATAAAAGATCATTCATCATGATCAATATTTCCGATGTGCAACTGAGTATATTGCCATGAAAATATAGAAAAAAAATTTAAATATTTTAAAAGGAAGGTTACAAATATTCCTCAGTTTTGTTATTTAGTAAAAATTGTAAGAGTCTGCTCTGTAGGAGATCAACATTTATTAAGCAACTAGTATACGCAATGATGTGAATAATCAGATACTGTCTTTGACTTTATATGGCACACATTTTGGTGGAAGAAATAGGAAATAAACATGTAAATTGACAAACCAAACAGTATTAAGGAAATGCACAAAGCAATACAATGGAAGGTAATCAGGGGAGTCTTACTTGCCCTGGTTGGTTAAGGAAGTACCCAGGAGATGTGGTTGTATGAGAAGAAATGTCATATGAAAAACTTGGAGAAGGAACATACCAGGAAGAGGGTCCAGCAATTTTAAAGTCCCTGAGACAGACTGGGCTTGATATGCTCCAGGGCTTCTCAGGAGGCAGGTCAGGCAGGAGCTGGGCAGAAGTCAGATCATTGTGGGATATTCTTATCTGCTTCTTCTAATGCTATCACTTCCTGAAAGGTGATACTTTAAAAAGAAAAAGGAGTTTTTCATTGGGATTTCTCTTTTCAAAGTATCACCTTTCATGAAGTGATAGCGTTAGAAGAAGCAGGTAATGAGTGTGTGTGCAGGTAAAATAAGAAGTCTGTTAATTGATAGAATTTTTTTAAAAGCCACTTTTCTGTAAAACTTGATAACATGTAAACTCTTGCATTCTTGGCATTCTTAATTAAGGTGAAGTGTAAAGAACAGGAATTTATCATCTATTTCCTGGTCTGTCATATATCTTAATATAGACCCACCCTCCAGTGACACATGATAGTATATGCTTGAGTTGTGTGAGTTTTCTCTGATTATAATAAATATTACCTTAGGGCTATCCATAGAATAAGAAAAAAATAAACTCCTGAAGAGCATAGCACATTGTTTATTTTCCAAGGCCTCTTGAAAACATGGTCTCAAATTGATGCTGACTCACAGACTGTTGTAGAAGAGGGAACATGGGAGGAGGACCACAGAGATGAACACTGGGGCCATAATGTGCCCTGGGACAAATCACTTCATCTGTCTGTACCACAATTTACTCATCTACAGAAAGGGAATATGGGGTTGATGAGAATCCCAACTCTGACCCTGTATAAATAAGAAAGGAGGACTCAGTTTCCTAGGTTCCCCCATTACAGCCCACCTAGCATCA
Organism: Phocoena phocoena; assembly: GCF_963924675.1. Taxonomy (NCBI): domain Eukaryota; kingdom Metazoa; phylum Chordata; class Mammalia; order Artiodactyla; family Phocoenidae; genus Phocoena; species Phocoena phocoena. Next base: position 51,185,637 of record NC_089233.1, on the reverse strand, counting down.
TGCCTAGAAAACAGATACATTCACGGTCCTGGATCTTTTCTATCCATCATCAATTCATGTAGGATGCTACATAAAGCCACTCAGGAAAATTCCAAAGTTAAATCTCAGAATCTCAGAATATTTTCTCAGTTTAATCCCACCAGAGATTCAAGTAACATGAAAAGAAAGGCACTGAGGAACAGTTAGGTTCTTACGAACTTTCCTGAAAGCAGAAAAAGTGGATGTGGTGGAAAAGGAGCCATGTCCTAATACTAAGGTGCGCAGGATGGGAGGGGGCACTGAACTGTCACCTGGTGGGGAAGTAAGCACATAAAAATCACACCATCCTTCGAATACTTTTCTCTGCAGGACTCAAGTTGTAGCCTAAGATGTTTCAATTACGTGCTTGACAATGCTTTCTCTAACATCTTCATTTTTGTGTTAACAACTTTCATATCACCAATATGTTATCTTAAGTTCTTGGTTTTTTTTTAAATACCACATTTCGGTATGTGCTCAGAGGGAGTAACTGTTGCCCTGCTCTCCACCTACATAATCTGAACCACCATAGAAAAGGAAAGGGAAAATTTTAAGTCTGTAATGAAGACATAACTAAGAGCAAAAATCAAAGAAGGGAAGACAGCAATTATGGAACTAGTGTGGAGGTTCAGGAAAGTTTCAGATGGCTGACATCATTGAGTAGTGTGCCCTTTTGGAGTACTGAGTTTTCTGTAAACATGAGAGTTTTCCCATCAAATACCACTATTTCCTCACTTAAACCACGAGTTCTGAGAAGTACTGAGCAGGGAAAGCCTCCTCCCACTAAAACCTGAAACTCTCTTCCATGAATTACCTGTCTCCTGCCTGGATCAGAGCTGATCTGAGCCAAGGTGGAAGCAGCTGCCCACCCTCTTGTTCGGGGCTCTTCTAGTGGAATTTCATATTCTTGGGTTGTTGCTCTATTGTCAGAGCTGGTTTTCTTCCTAAGGAGATGTGATCCTCACCTTCAGCCTGATAGTTCTACAAGACTGATTTCTGGATAACTCAGGTTTCACTGTAGGGAATAAAGGGACAAAGCAGGGAAAAGAACTGACCGAGGTCTGTATCACACACAACGCAGTTGATGGGGAATGTTATTACTATATAAGAACGTAGTCTGGTATAAAGATCTCAGCCCCTGATGTCAAACAGAAAAGTCTCAACTTATGTCATTCCTCAGTCAAGGTGTTTGCTGATTTTTGCCTCAGTTTCCCTAAATGTGAAATTAAAATAAGAATATATCTCCCCTAGGATATTCTGAAATTAAACAACATAAAATAATTATATCAAATAACTGAACTCCCAAATACAAGTAGAATAGAAATAAGAGTATTTAAAGTCTAATGTAATAATGACACCAAAAATAGGTGGTTTCAGTACAATGTTAGAGTTACAGTCAGCTTTTCTGTGATTTTCTTGGCTTTCCTCTCATTACCATAAAATGGCAACCACAGCTCCAAGCATCAAGTTCTGGCCTAACTTCATTCAAAGCAGGAAGAGGAAAAGGTGTTAGAGTTTCCCTTTATGAATGTCTCTCTCTTTATAAGGGAGGTAAATCTTTCCCAGAAGGTTTACTTCCCAAAAGACCTCCCCTCAGAACCCACTGGTCAGAATTGGGTCATGTGCCCATGTCCTATGTGCAAATGATGCTGGGAAAGTCAAAATCCAGCATTTTTTAGCTTCTTTAGTGAGTCGGACTCTGCCATCAAGGAGGAAGTTTGGGAGAAAGGCTAGTGAGGAGGCCACAATTTCTGCCACAGTATTTTGAGTAACAAAAATAGTTGTTGGCAAATAGGTATTGGCTTTAAATTAAAAAATAATAAATGTTTGTTTTCTTTTGTTATAATTCTGCCAACTTCTACTCCACATGTGGTAAATTTTCATCACTGATGCTATGCAGCCTCCACTTACCATCAGTAAGAGTTTTCAGCCTCCTTTTTGGGGGGAACCACCCCCCCCGAAAATTTTGAATGGTCTTGGAGGGAATTAGTGCTTCCCTTCTACTATTGAAGCACAGTGGACTAAATCTTTCCTCATACTTTCCTGGTACAACCAGAGGGAGCATGTGCCTTAGGCAGGACCAGTTTATACTTTCTTCAAGGACTTTGCATTTTTGAGCACATGCAATGGCAGTTAGGGGGCAACTAAAGAGGCTGCAGCAGCAGTAGGAGCCTGCCCACTGAGTAGACTTTCCTCTTCCTGCTGTGTGATGCTCACCAAGTTCCCTATACCATGTCAGCCTCTGGTAAAGGTTCCCAGATCTTTCATGGGTGGATACACTTCTCCCCAGCTGTGGTGAATGTTGGCTGTTAACAGTTTACAGTTGTCCCTTCCTCCCAAGAACCAAGCTCAGAGGACAGGAACCCCTGGCCCCCGTTCAGGAGATGCCTAAGATCAGCGATTTCCTAGAACCAGCTCATACTAGCTCACAAGAGTTTAATGTACACATTTTTTTTCCAGCTCCACACTCAGTAATTTCACCTTGGTAGCTTGAAAAAGGCCATGGGAGGAGTATTTACACCATGGAAATTGGCAAATGCTATAAATCTGGTTCCCCACTGCTCCAGAGAGCCACTTTACCAGGACATCACTACCTGGGAGGCTATGCTCCAACCAGAGGTGAAAGGAGCTCTTTTGTCCCTTTTGTTTGCTCATTTCTGTTCCCTGCTAACCTTAAAAGAACCTAATTACAGGAATGAGATCACTAGGCAATTTAACCTAACTCCTGACTTATACTCTCCTGAATGTACACCATGCCTTGTCTAACCTGTTTATTCTTTACCTAGATAAAAAGAACTAAGGATGAAGAATTAGGTAATTAAAGAATGATTATTTCCCTACCCCCAACAGCCCCCTAAGGAATCCTGCAGGCAGATCACATGGGCAAGAGAACATCTGAAGAGACAGTCAGCCAGTCCACACGCATGGAGAATGATGCAGAATCCAAACTCCTGCCTCGATGATTCACTGTGATTCTTCCCCTATTTTTTCCTTTATAAACTGTCTTAGCTGAGCAGAATCTTTGGAGTTGGTCTCTGGACACGAGTGCACCATCTCCCCAGATTGCCGGCTTTTCTGATTAAAGCACCTTTCCTTTTGACTGACACTTGCCTCTCGAATTATTGGCTTTTGAGTGGAAATCAGCCACACCTGAGTTTGGTAACAGATGCAGTCCACAGCCCCTGACTGATTGATACAGGCCTTGCCCTTTGTCTCAAAGTGGAACAATTCTCTGATGATATTTGAGCATCAGAGCCCTGTGAAACCAAGCTGAGGCTAGACCTTCACCTGAGACCTCATTTTTTGCTTAAATCCTTCTCCTGCCCTATCCCATTTCCCTCACTCCCTTACAGCCTTCTCCAGCGAACATTCCCTCAGTAAGTCATTTGCACAAGACTCTCCCTCTTGTGCTCTGCTTCTAGGGACCCCAACCTAAGCCACCCCTAGTATGCCCTTGGCTCCTGTTTGCAAAGCTCAAGGCTAAAGACTTCTGTCAATTCTTAGTCCCACGGTCTTTCCAAGAAGTTTCTTTTTGCTTAAGATAGCCAGTGTCAGCCTCTATTTTGCTTGCAACCATCAAGAAATTAGGAAGTAAGACATACAGGAAGGAACACAATAGCCACCTTTGTCTACTGAGAAATGGCTTAAGTTTCAGGAAACAATCTAGCCCAGAAAATTAACTCGGTGAAAACAAAACATATGATATTAAGTACTGAATCAACTGACACAATTTGATGTGTTAAAGATGTTTAAAAAGTAAATGTAATCTTTTCAATTACAGTTACATTAAAATGATTCCAATAGCCACATGAAATACCCACACCCATTAGAGGCAATTATTATGTAATAAAACTCTATTTTACTCAGCCAGTTAAATCTTACTGAAAGAACTTTCCTAGCCTTAATATATTATAAATCCAGAAATATCCTGCATATGCAGTTACTGCAGTACGATCTTTGCAAGTGCCACTGCTTCAAGTTAACATCTTTTTCTTTTGCATCTCAACCCTCAAAAGTCAATTATGCTTTGAAAACACCAAGTCTTTAAATAATTAAATGCTTTCACATTTCACCCAATGAATAAAACAACCTTAATTCATAGAGAACTCATAGCCTTACTCACATTAGCAGCTCAAATAAATACCTCCTAGGGTTCAACTGGAAATATGGAAATGTAAAGTCTTTGACCTGACCTCCTGGCTACTACTCTTCAAAGATCTATAAAGTTCATGCCAGAAAGATGGCAAAAGCAGTGACTCAGCCATGCATCTGACAGCCCATGCAGAAGTAGGATGTTTGAACTGCCCATAAATTAGACATCCAAGGATGCAAAATACAGCAGTGTAAATATATCCTCCTAAGCAGACTTTGTGCAACTTCTTTTACAGTACAGGTAAATCCCTAGAAGTCCCCTGTAAATTAATTCAAAGAAAGAATCTATCAAACCTCCCTCTAATTAAAGGAACCCTGAGGTAAAAAGTTCTGAAAAATGCAAAATCCTCTTTTAAGAGGATTTTAAATAACCACTAACCAACTTATTTATTTTTACCTATGATATCTGACTTTTATATATGGCATCTGATTAAAGTAAGATAAAGCCTAGTAACAAGCTGCAAAAACCACTTGCTAAGAACCTGTTCTTCCAAATGTAAACTATGAACTTTGGGTGATTGTGATGTGTCAGTGTAGGCTCATCAGTTGTAACAGAGGTACCACTCTGGTGGGGATGTTGATAATGGGGAGACTGTACATGTGTGGGGGTAGGGGACGTGGGAAATCTCTGTACCTTCCTCTTAAGTGTGAACCTAAAACTGCTCTAAAAAATAAAGTTTTATTTTTTTAAAGAACCTGTTCTTCATTGTTAATCAGCTATACTCCAATATAAAATAAAAAGTTAAAAAAAAGAATATTGTTGCAATCACAAGTTCTTCAAGAAATGCATATCTTTTAAAGAATGAATTCCAAGATTATTTTACTGAAACGTCTTTGTAGACATATTGAATAAATTTAGAATAATTACAATTCTTAAGATGTCTATTTACTTATGAACCCAGAAACATTTGTTTTATGCCATAATTAAGCAATAAAAGCTAAACTTTAACTATTTAAGTTCAAAAAAAATAAAGAACCTGTTCTTCGTGGCACTTATTATTTATACGGTATTCTGTTTACCATTGCTTTCCTCAGCAAAATATTAAGCTGAGTTTCTGTCTCTTCACTGAAGGGTCCCAGGGCCTATAACTGTGCCTGATACAAGAAAGGTGTTCAATAAAGATTTGGTGGGTAGAGGGAGAAAACAGGATAAATGAGGACCTAATTTTTACTAGTAAAACCCTATACTGATCTATTAACAAAAATAACAGCAATGCATTTGCAAAGACACTAAAAATGTTCAAGTTTTCAAAATCTCACTAATCAACATAATTCTGTAGAATAAGCAGAAGACAGTATTTCTCAGCTTTTCTATCTTGAGAAATCAAAGGAACATAATCTAGTTGAGAAAGTAAAGTACCAGTTGGGCCCAAAACTGAAAGTACGTGTTTATTCCTTTTTTTTTTTTTTTTTTTGCGGTGCGCAGGCCTCTCACTGCCGCGGCCTCTCCCGTTGCAGAGCACAGGCTCCGGACACGAAGGTTCAGCAGCCATGGCTCACGGGCCTAGCCGCTCCGCGGCATGTGGGATCTTCCCGGACCGGGGCACGAACACGTGCTCCCCACATCGGCAGGCGGACTCTCAACCACTGCGCCACCAGGGAAGCCCTGGTTCCTTGACTTACTGGGTGGAATTGACTTGGGGAGTTACAGTAATTGACACATTTTCCCAGCACCGCCAGGTACAGTAGACACTAGCCCCATGTGACTACTGAGCACTTGAAAAGTGGCTAATTTGAATTGAGATGCGAGAAGTGCTGTTAAATGTAAAATGCACACCAAATTTCAAAGATTTGGGCAAAAAAGATTCAATCATTTTTATATTTTCTACATGTTGACATGATAATATCTTGCATGTACTATCTTAAAAACAGGTATTATGATTAATTTCACCTGTGTCTTTTTACTTCTGAAAGTGGCTCCTGGAAAATTTTAAGTGACACAGGTACCTCACAATAGTGGCTCAGAATAAACGTTTTGGACAGTGCTGCACTAAGGAATGTCCCCACTCTACAGAGTGAAGGCTCCTTACTGCAAACACCTGTACTTTCTACCCAGGGGGCTCCTATCAGGCTGTGGGAACTCACTGAGCCTGTTTTGCAGGACAAGGTGGTCCTGTCAAATCCTTAAGGACCCTGGAAGCAGCACGGAGCCAGTAGCAGAAAGTGAGCTGAATAAATTCACCAGGTTTCTTGACTTTCCTTTGGGACAGTTCAGAGGCGCATTCTATAATGTTTCACGGAGTTCCCCAGCAGGACTGAGCCACCACTACCCACAAGGCCAGCTCCCTCAGTAACATTCCTCATTGAATTCTTTCCCTTCTCCGTCTCACCTCCCCTCACCCAGTTGTTTCCTGAAATTATTTCCCCAAGAAATTATACTCGCATTAGAATCTTTTCTCAAGGTCTGCATCAGGGAGAACCCAAATGAAGACAACAGAGAAGACAAAATAAAACAGAGAAAAACCTACCAGACACATTCCATACCTGTAAAGGCAGTTTATGAAGAGTTGAAATAAAACTAACAACCCCTTAAAGCTAAAGTAAAGTAACAGCTTTCGTGACCATCACACCTATTGTTCTTGCTTTATCAAAGACAGAATAAAAATAAAACGTGAATATAGAAAGAAAACATATGTTCAATTCCACCAAATCTAAATGTAGAGGTTTTTTTTGCTCCTAGATCTTTTATTGGATTGCACTCAACTTAGTCTTTAGGAAAATTTTTATAGCTCTGTTCTCTTCTCCGGTTCTGTCTGGCAAATTTGACTTTTTAAAGGAAACACTGGAGTTCAGAGATTCTGATATTGAATGGAGGGTTTTGTCATCCTTCAACATGGATTTGAATCCTTAGGCCAGATGCCCCATCATTTTCTCCTGTGTAAAATGGCCTGATTTCAAGAATAGTGCAAACTTACTAAAAATAAACCTTCAACATTCTCTGTCTTCCAAGAGCATCTTCATGCTGGTCTGTTTTTAAACTTTTATTTGAATTCCTTTCCTCTTCTCTCCAAATACCTTGGTAGTAATAAATAAGTTAGTTCCCCAGATAAAATACACCCCCTCTTTATTACCTTAGAGTACATAACCCATCATCACAGCATTTTAGGCTCTAAGCCCTATGGCGATAAGAATAATCAAACATTGAACTCAGGTACCAACAAAAGTAAATATGGACATTGGCTGTACTTGGTCTATAAATAACAGGATTCTCTGAGGAGGAGGAGTTTGCTTCAGAAGCTCTGTCCCGGGAGCTTCCTCATAGTCTTACTTGGTTGCAGCCTCTTTTATACTTTTCTATGAGAGCAAATGCATGCCAACAGCTTTCTGGGACAAGGAAGTGTGTCCATGCATGCCTTTTCCTCTGGGGGCAGCCTTAGGTGGGAAAAAGGGTGTTGTTGAGTCATTTATCCAACAGCCTGAGATGTGATGTCCTTCCTAGCCTCTTGCTTTGTAGTGAACTCATCATGCTATTAACAGAAACATAGAATCCAGTATCTTATAGCTTCCTAACACTGGGGCCAACTTAGCATGGAAAGGCAGAGGCTCGAACACATGAATATTTTCTCATCTACTGAAGATCACTAGATCTGTCTTGCTCCCCACACACCAAGCCTGGGCATCCGTGATTCCTCCTTGCTATCCAGGTCCACCAAGAGCAAGCTCAATTCCCATCCTCTGCAGTCTCATGAGAGTGCTGGGAAGGGAGCCTTTGAGCGGGGGTGTGCTGAGGCCAGCTGGTACAGGACAGTGACAGCCTGTGGTCCCAGCTCCACTCCAGTGACATCACCCTGACAGTTGGAAATTGGCCCCGTGGTGGGAGTATTTACATCACAAACATCAACCTAAGTTATAATTCAGGGCCTCCTGGCCTGGAAAGTACCTTGCTAAACATTTACCAGCACACCCCTGAATTGGGGGGAACTAAAATGAACAAAGCTTATCAAAATCAAATGTGTCCTATCCACGCAGGATAAAATCACGCCCTAATAAGGACAAGACATGCCCCGGTCAGGTCCACAGGCTCCCTTCTCTATGAAGTGTTTTGTCTTTTGCCTGGAGGCCACGTCTAAGGAAAAGAAAGGCAGCAAAGCTTTTCCCAACCAAGAAATAGGTCCCAGCACTCACTGAGTTTGGGTCTAGGTCTGCTTTCCAAAAGGGACCAAACCCTTTGTGACTCCCTCCAGTCACAATACAGTCCCTTGAGGACCTACACACTAATGTCATCTTTGCTTAGAGCCTAAGAACTTTTAATGAGAAAGCAGGCGAGCATCCATTATAGGAAAAAATTCAAATGAGGAAGATTTCACTTAATACTGTGTCTTATAACAGGGAAACCTAGGGGGTGGAGGGGGGAATCTAAAGAGTATGGGAGTTACAAAAGCAGACTCTAGCTTTGCCTCTTTATTTTACTGTCTTTTCACTGCTAAACATCTGATAACACTGTGCTTTAAGGAAATTACTCTGTAGCACATTTAGGTTTGTAAGAATCTATTTCTAATCACAGTTTATAGATAAGTATTCATCCATTTGCATTTCAGGAAACAACTTCTATTCGGCAGGGTAAACAGATTATCATGATTACCTTGGAGAAGCAGTCAGCTGTAAGGCTGATTGTGGCCTCACACCTATTGGAAATCTAAGGTTGTTAGACTTCACAGAATTACCTGGAGAGCTTGTTAAAACACACATTTCTGAGCCCCAACCCCAGGGATTCTGAGTCAGTAAGTGGGACCCATGAATTAGCATCTCTAACAAGCTCCCAGGTGAAAGCGATGCTACTGGTCACAGATGTCACTCTGAGTAGCCCGGCTCTACACAACGCTACACCTTGAATAAGGATAGATGATGTCCGTGGTACAAGGTCCAGAAAAGAGGCACTCCTGGTCCCATACAGCGGTCTTCTGTTAAACCTATAAGTAGTGCTGTTACAATGTTTACCCAAACACAGCTGGGAGTGACTCCCTGGAGACAAAAAGATTAGTTCCCTGGTGACGGAATGTTGGGTCACAGGAGATCATCTTATAGGACACCAGGAGACTCTTTTAAGTTCTACACCCAAGGTTACATTCAGGTCATAATATATACCAACCATTTCATTCTCTATTCAATATCAACCTATGAACCATTTAGTCAAATAAAACTTTTAGGTAAGTACACAGCTTCATATTGTAATAAGTTGCTCCCCTACTGGGAAGTGTCCCTCTGCCCCCATTTTTTTCCCAGGGCTTGTATTGAAAGGTATTTAAATATTTGTAATTAAATCAAACAGTGTAGTTGCCCTTTCCATGTGGTTTTATGGGCTATCTGTGGCAGCCAGAGTGTTCCAGCCATGTGAGGCATATTCACTGCAAATAATGATGGCTTTTCTTGTGTTTCAAAATGTTGAACACCCTCCAATTCAAAAAAAAAAAAAAAAGAAAGAAAGAAAAGAAACAGGAAAAAAAAAGAGAGAGAGAAGCTTCAATAGCTCATTCCAGACATTTAGGGCAATGACAAAATAATAAAAATGTCTTAAAACATTATCATTTATTTATCCATGCTATACACCAGAAGTCCCGTATTGAGGGTTGAATGATAAGTTTGATCAACAGTCCATTCTGGGAACAACCAAAAAAATGGCTTTTGTTTTCAATTCTGAGCAAAACTATCCCACACAGATCTGCTGTTCTCCCATTCGAACTTGGACTCATAAAAGCCATGTGAATAGTCAATACTGCTTCAACAATCCATCAACTGACTCTGACAGAATGGCCAGAAAGTGTCCCAGAATTTCAATTTTTTGATGGTTTAGAGAAAATGCATATTTATCAGAGGTCAGCTTCCTTTTGAAGTTCATCATCCGTATCAACTCATTTGACATTGATACTCTTCCCTCGAAATTACAGGGCCTGTTCTAAAAAGACGGCTCATTCCTTTAGCACTGCAGATTATGTTAAGTAGTTTTCCTTACAGCATGAGCATATGAAGTATCACTAGTGTCACTAAAGAATTAGACAAAGATTTCTCCCCCCAATTGTGGGTAATAATATAGGCTGATATGAACTGACAGAAATGATAAAGGGGGAAGTTATCTTCAGCTTTACTCTTCCTAATGTCACTGTTTATCGTAGGAAAACCAACATCATCTTCCAGGCATGATGCCTTATTAATCCAAACACACACAAGGTCTTCTCCGCTTCTGTGCGGCTCTTTCCCTTGATCCAGGCATCTCTTCAAGGCAGGGTGGTGATTGCTAAGAATCCCTCTTCTTAAAGTTAAATTCCTACCTGATTACTAGGCAAATATAGATTAAACAATACAGTGAAGTTGATCCCAAGAAGACTGACATTTTGCCAAAATTTTACAGAATAGAGGCATGAAACTACAGAAGAAATGGAATGCATGGTATTTTCTCACCTTTTTAATTTCAAAACATTTCAGAACCATAGAAAACTTGCCAGAGTAGAAGATTCATACCCATATAACCTTCACCTGCCTTCAAAGGTTAACATTTTGCCACATTTGCTTTCTCTGCCTCTTTCTGTATGTGTACTCTATATGTATACATAATTAGACACATACTTACATGCATGCACACATACAAACATATGCATATACGTTTGGGGGAATAATTTGAAAGTTACTTGCCAAAATGACACTTCACTCACAAGTATTTAGCAGATCTCTCATAAGGCTAAAGCCGGTCTCCCACATGACCACAGTATACTGACTGCATCTGAGAAATTTAACATTGATACAATATTATCTAATATACAGTCTATAGTCAAAGTCTCCAAATTCTCCCAATAATGTTCTTTTTTTTTTTTTTTTTTTTTATGCGTTACGCGGGCCTCTCACTGTTGTGGCCTCTCCCGCTGCGGAGGACAGGCTCCGGACGCGCAGGCTCAGCGGCCATGGCTCACGGGCCCAGCCGCTCCGCGGCACGTGGGACCCTCCCAGACCGGGGCACAAACCCGTGTCCCCTGCATCGGCAGGCGGACTCTCAACCACTGCGCCACCAGGGAAGCCCTCAATAATGTTCTTTATAGCTTCATTTTCCCAGTATCCAATCCACTACCACACACTACATTTAGACATAAGGAGTCGAAACTCCTTTAATCTGGGATAGTGTGTTGGCATTCGTGACAGTGACATTTTAAGCATACTCTAAATAGACATTTCTCCAAAGAAGATATAAATATGACCAAAAAGCACATGAAAAGCAGCTCAACATCACTAATTATCGGAGAAATGCAAATCATAACTACAATGAGGTATCACCTCACACCAGTCAAAATGGCCACCATCAAAAAGTCTATAAACAATAAATGCTGGAGAGGGTGTGGAGAAAAGGGAACCCTCCTACACTGTTGTTGGGAATGTAAATTGGTGCGGCCATTATGGAGAACAGTATGGAGGTTCCTTAAGAAACTAAAAATAGAGCTATCATATGATCCAGCAATCCCACTCCTGGCCATATAGCTGGAGAAAACCATAGTTTGAAAAGATACACGCACCCCATGTTCACTGCAGCACTATTTACAATAGCCAAGACATGAAGCAACCTAAATGTCCATCGACAGAGGAAAGGATAAAGAAGTTGTGGTACACATATATAATGGAATATTACTCAGCCATAAAAAAGAATGAAACAATGTCATTTGCAGCAACATAGACAGACCTAGAGATTATCATACTAAGTGAAATAAGGTCAGAGAAAGACAAATATCATATGATATCATTTATATGTGGAATCTAAAAAGATGATACAAATGAACTTATTTACAAAACAAACAGAGGCTCACAGACTTTGAAGACTTCTGGTTACCAAAGGGGAAAGGTGGAAAGGAGGGATAAATTAGGAGTTTGTATTAACATATACACACTACTATATATAAAATAGATAATCAACAAGGACCTACTGTATAGCACAGGGAGCTCTACTCAATATTCTCTAATAACCTATATGGGAAAAGAATCTGAAAAAGAATGGATATATGTATATGTACAACTGAATCACTTTGCTGTACACCTGAAACTAACACAACACTGTAAATCAACTATACCCCAATATAAAACAAAAATTAAATTAAAAAATAGTACTGTACAGCCAAGATTTTTCAAGAATGGTCCTCAGTTTAGTTTTCCTGATTTTTTTTCTCATGATTGCATTCAGATTTAACAGTTTTGGCAAAACTACTGCCTAGCTGACATTACATCTTTTCCTAATGCATCTTAAGGAGCACGTGGTTTCAGGTTGCCCCGTTACTGGCAATTTTAAATTTGATCAGTTGGAAAAGGCAGTGTCTGCTAAATCTCTCCATTTTAATGGTATCTTTTCCCCTTTTTAAGTAATAGACAATCTGTGGGTGACACTTTGAAGACTATGTGAATATTCTCTTGCTCAACAACCTTTAAGCTGGTGGTTAGCATCCATTGCTGACTCTTGCCTAGATCAATTATTGCTATGGTGTGTGCAAAATAAGCATTATATATTATGGAGATAGAGTCCAATGCAAAAGCCCATTAACTCATATATAGAAAACAGTTTTCATCAGGATTGATCCTGTTACGGTTTAATAGTTTCCTCTTCAGTTTCTGAGAAAATGCAACACTATTGGATAATTCTTTGAGTACTGCTGTCAGTTATTTTTCTAGGATAATTCAGATCTATGCAAGGATGGAAATGCACAGATATGAATTGAAATAAGTCCTTTAAAAATAACAAATGGACTTCCCTGGTGATGCAGTGGTTAAGAATCCGCCTGCCAATGCAGGGGACATGGGTTCAAGCCCTGGCCCGGAAAGATCCCACATGCTGCGGAGCAACTAAGCCTGTGCGCCACAACTACTGAGCCTGCACTCTAGAGCTCATGAGCCACAACTGCTGAAGCCCGTGCACCTAGAGCCCGTGCTCCTCAACAAGAGAAGCCGCCGCAATGAGAAGCCCACGCTCCACAACAAAGAGTAGCCCCCACTCACTGCAACTAAAGAAAGCCCGAGCTCAGCAACAAAGACCCAATGCAGCCAAAATTAAAGTATATAAATAAATTAATTAATTAAAAAATATAAAAATAACAAATGGCATGAATGGTCTCTGGCAGTGACATTTACAGTGCATCAAATATCCACATGCTTTCTCACATTTACCAGTTGCCCTTGCAGTGGGGAGGGACCAAGTAACTAGTTCTGACCAATGAGCCGTGAGTAGAAGTGACAAGTCACTTCTGAGCTGAAGTTCCTACAAATTCATAACCCTCATCTCTTTCCTTTGCTTCAGCAGTGACCATGGAGATTGAATGTCGAAATGAGGAGTCAGAACAATAGAAGCAGCCCAGGTTGCTAAATCATTGCATTGGAAACAGTTGCCCTGAAGAGTTGCCTGACCTACAGCAGACTTGGCATGAGTGGGAAATAAACCCCTATGTGCTGAGTTGCTGTGATCTGGGGTTGTTTATTACCACAGCATAGTCTAGTCTATCCTAATATCTCTAAAAGCCAATTTTTGTCAATAGTCAGAATTTTACAGAACCACCTTAGTATTAGAATGGTGGTTTATTAATTTATCCATGGTAATAACGCAATTGATGCAAAAACACTGGTTATCTACAGAACAACCTTCCCTACCCTTCCCCCTCTCCCTTTTTCCTCTGACAGACAAACTTCAGTATAACAGATGACAATGAGAGCTAGTCGTATCCTGGAGCTGTTTTAGGAGAGCTGCTTTGCAAGCTGGTTGATGTAACATTGTTACCTTGAAATTGGCCATGAAGAGAGTATTACACCCAAAAAAAAATGGCAAAATGGTACACATTGGCCCCATTTCCCTCACCCTCATGCAGAGAGCTGGTTGTTGAACATTTAAACAGCACATAACTGACTATTTTCTTTTCCAGGTTCTACAAATAGGAGATGGGCCTATGACCCAATATTCAACAATAAGACTTGAGGGAAAATTGGATATGGAACTTCAAGAAAGACTTCTCTCCCTATTAAAAATGAAACTGTATATATATCCAAAAGAAATGCATGTACATGATCACTAAAAGATATGTAATAGCATGTTCATTATAACACTCTTCACTGTAACCCAAAACTAGTTACCATTCAAATGCTCATCAACAGAACAGACAATGAAATACTATAAGGCAATGATAATAACTTGCAACTACACACAAAAAATGGCTGGGAATGTCACAAACATAATTAGTAAAAGAAGCCAACACAAGACATATTAGATGAGATTCCATTTAGATGAAAGTTCAAAACAGGAAAAATTAATCTGTGGTGTTAGAAATTTTAAATTATACAACTAGTTACACTTGGAGAAGGTAGTTATGGAAAAGAAACCTATGAGAGACTTCTTGGGTCTATTTATATTGTGTTCCTTGATCTGGGTGATGGTTCCCAGATGCATTCAGTTTGTGAGAATATATCAAATGTATGTATACTTAAAATATGTACACTTTTCTGTATGTATAATATACTTCTATAAAATGTTTTTTTTTTAATAAAGAAAGATAAGAGAAAGAAGAGACGAAAGAAAAGAGAAGAGGCTGACTTTGCTTCTCCTTCCTACATTAAGACATGTCTATGTGAGACCTGGATGCCTAGACCCACGGCAGCCATCTCAGCCAACACAGAGGGGAGCAGAGCTGGATCCCTGAGGACAAAGTTGAACCACTGCACCAATCTTGTAAGTCCTCTGGATCTCTTGTTTTGGAAATAATAAATATCATTTTTGTTTGGCCTACAGTAGTCATGTCATCAAAATTATTCATTCTGATTTTGGATGGAGGCAGCCTTTGGTATTAAATGAAGAAAAAAATCTGAATGTAAGGCTTGCAAAGCAGAATGATTAACCTATTCAATAGTTTTCAATACTGCATCAGATAATCAACAAGGTTGTGTTACTCCATCGGAACTGCTATAACAGAATACCACAGACTGGGTGGCTTATCAACAACAGGGATTTGTTGCTCACAGTTCTGGAGGCTGGGAAGCCCAAGAATAAGGTGCCGTCACGGGTGCCTTTTTTGTGAGAACCCTCTTCCCGTTCATAAGCCAGCACCTTCTTGCAGTGTCCTCACATGGAGAAGGGGCTAGGGATCTCTATGGAGGCTCTCTTATAAAGGCAGTAATTCCGTTCAGGAGGGCTCCACCCTCATGATTAAAACACCTTCCAAAGGCCCCACCTAGGATTTCAACATATGAAGTTTGGGGGGATACAAACATTCAGACTGTAGCAAAGGTTACCTTGGTCATTCTATTTATCAAATCAGGGCCCCCAAGGACTCACCTATCTGCTCAAATGTCACCTCCTCAATAACAAAACTATTTACCTTTACTACTTATATATAAATATTATTTATATTTATTCTGTAATAACAGCATTTCTTCACTCCTGTCGCCTAGTTCTTCCTCTTGCCCTACTTTATTGTCATGAGCACACCTATATCTCTGGAATTATATTCTCTGACTATGTTTCTCTTCTAGGACATGAGCTGTACATCAAAACGAACAGTAGAGAGACATTTTCCACCTCATTCAACGTGGACTCTGTAGTGTCTAAAATTGCGTCTGGCAGAGTGTGGACAATCAATAAATGCTTTTTAAATAAATTAATAAAGAAGGAACGCAGATCTCCAGGCAATATTTAAGCTTTCCACCAAGTACCTATCGGCTCGGTTTGGGTTTCCTTGTTCTCCTTTGTGTCCTACAGTCATGCCATGGTTTCCCTCTTTCTTCCTGCTGGATATGGGTGCCAGGCAGGTCTGGTGGCACTGGGGGAGTTTCCTGTCCTACTGGCACTGGGATTCACCTATGTCACCTAGTTTTATTCTAAACATAGTCCGTGGGTTTTCAGTCTTGCTACCTCATTGTCCTCTTTTTGTAAGAGAATTTTAAAAAGATGATAAACGATGCCTCCCTAAACTGCTGACACCTTCCCAGAAATCCCTCTGTAATTTATCAACATTTTCAAAAATAACCCAATGACAAGCCTCCCTTTTAACACAGTAAGAAAACAGAGCTACAACTTATTAGGACTGAACTTCTGACTAAGCAGAAGCACAGCAGAGCCAATCTAGCATGATTAACATTTCTTAGAGAAGTGACAATACAGGCACCCAGCAGAAGCGAACAGGCGTTGAAGCAGGACACACTTCCAAGGATGTGGGGATGAGGCTTTCCTCTCTCATAATCAGAAGAGTGAATATTATCTGCAAAGTCTGTCCATGAAATAAAACATGCCATCAAAATACAAGGCAGAGTTTATGCTAGTCCCGCGACATCCCTGCCAGGCTGCATAAGCCTACAGGTGTCCCTGTGACAGGCGCTACCCCTCAGCCATCAGTACTAAAAATATTTCTTTGCTGCCACTGCGGCAGGGTAAAGACTTTGACATAGTTTACCAGATTTGGCTAAAGCTTTTCCCCTTCTTTTTTTTACTTTCAATGAGGCTCTGAACTCTTCCCCTCAAAACTGAACCTGACAATTGCAAACCAAAGAGATTTAAAAGAACAAATGGGCTCCAAGCTTTCCTTCAAGGCTGTTAAACAGACTTCATGTGCCTTGAGTTCAGCTGTGGGCCAGAGAGAGCACATCCAAGGTTCAGAGCAAATGGAAACATTTCCACAAAGGTAATGGAATAGAACAGCTTCACCTTTTCTCTAAATATTTGGCTGTGTTTCCTCTTCTTTTCATCTGTTTTAAACTCCCAAGCAGCCACTCCCCATGTGATGTGACCTCTGGTATTGAGATGAAATATTTCGAGAGGAAACAGCTTTTTTAAAAACTAAATATGGTATAAAGAAACCAGAAGTAGATGTGATCTGCAGAAATGTGTGAATCATTCTATTGAGATTTGCTCTAAAGGGGAGGAGAAAATGGGGTGATAGGTGGAGGGGCCGAAAAGTCAAGAGAATTTATTTTTTAGATGGAGAAAAATTAAGAGCACATGGATGTGATGCAGAAAGGCAACACTGATTCAGGGCAGAGGGAGGATTTGCCAGAGCAGGCAAGAAAGGATGGCGCTCCACTTCGGAAGAGGAGGGCTTGAAAGTTCCTTCTGAGCAAAAGGAATGAAGGCAGAGACCATGGGTGAAGACGCCAGGTTGGTAATGTGATGGGGAAGGCGTGAGGGTGTTCTATTCCGATGGCTTCTTTTTTCTTCATGAAACAAGAAGCAAGAATAACAACTACAAGTGGGAACGAGGGATAAGAGAGGAGAAGGTTTGAAATGGTTGCCTAAGAGAACAGGAGAGCGAATGGTCTTGGGAAAATCATCAGACTCGCCAGCAGCTCAAAGGACTCATGAGTACTTCCTGGTCTAGAATGTCAAGGGAAACCAGCTACCATGATGGGTTTTCTCCAGCTGTGTTTAGCTGGGTGAGTGCAGGCAATGAGTAAGCAAAGAGTTGAATATAATCAGGGTTAGATTTTTGACAAGTGAATACAAAGAAAAGAGAAAGGGGCAATGTGTGCAAAGTATAGGCAAGAGAGGAATTATAATTATGGCAACTAGAATCCAAGCTGGCACGGGGCAGGGGAGGGTGGAAAATGAGGACAGGAAGGGGACAAGGGCTGGTGAAGAGGTGAGAGGAGTGATGGATTTCAGGTCACAGTGGGGCTGAAGGATTGTTGAGTTGAGGTACTTCTGGGCACAAGGGCCCTCGAGAAGTTATCCTCACTGCCACAGGGGGCTCCAGTAGTAGGATAAATGGAGGAGCAAGTTGTCAAGGATAGATAAACAGCAGAGACAGTCCCCCTATTGTTTAAGGCTGCTATGGGAACAGACAACTCAGACTAGAGCTGTCTTACGGAAAGATAAAACTGTCTAGTAAGGAAGAGATTAAAAAGGATTAGGAGAGGATGGAGGAGAGCTCCTAGGTATAAACATAGACCTGGGAACATCCCTTTCCTTTATGAGATTTTAGATGTAAGAAAGCAAGATATCCGCGAGAAGGGAAAACATCCTTGAACAAATTTCTGGTGGCAGCCCCAGCAATGACCCACATCCAGGAGCCTTCCTGCCTCCTTTAAGATTCATAAAATCAAAGACTGTTATTGTTGGATTTCTAGCCGAACCCATTTTACAGATGAGTAACTAAGAATCAAAGAGGTGGGAGGATTTCCCAAAAGCCACACAGCTACAATGCTGACATTCTGACTCACTTTTTAAAAGGGAAGATTACTGTCTTCATGTCAGCTGAACCATATGAAATTGACATTTTATAGGACAAAAGTGGTTGCAGGGCTTCCCTGGTGGCGCAGTGGTTGAGAGTCCGCTTGCCGATGCAGGCGACACGGGTTCGTGCCCTGGTCTGGGAAGATCCCACGTGCCGCGGAGCGGCTGGGCCCGTGAGCCATGGCCGCTGAGCCTGCGCGTCCGGAGCCTGTACTCCGCAACGGGAGAGGCCACAGCAGTGAGAGGCCCGCTTACTGCAAAAAAAAAAAAAAAAAAAAAGTGGTTGCATATTGCCACTTTCATGTTGTCAGCTTAATGCACGCTGGCATTCTTTCCATTATAGCAGAGTGTCAAGAATGGTTTTCCTTTTTTAAAATAAAGTAGTGCTCACTTGGTTCCTTACTAACTCTCCAAATTTTATCAAGAAAATGTTTGCACAAAGCTCTGTGGAATTAACAGTAAAGAATCTCCTAAAACTGAAGTTAAATTTAACCTCTAGTAAGAAAATGATAAAGAATCCAAAAGTAATGGGTAAGAGCAGCCATCCGGAGCTGTGACTAAGAGATTACTGTTGACCCTCAAATCTAAAGGTGACCTGGGAAAGGTATAATTGGATTATGTTTATAAATATAATGCTTATGGCTAAGGAATTACATTGTGTATTAGGAAAAGGAGAATGGTCAGCAAGGTGTCTATAAAAGGAAAAACAGAGTCAAATCCAAGAAAGAGTGTTTTGCAGGAGTCTCCACCCATCCCCATTAGAGGGATATGCCACCTCGGGGATGGATGCCATTGGTCTACAAAGCTCAATGACACCAGCCAAGAAACTCATGTCATCACCTCTGAAAGCCACAATCTCTTTGTGAAGACAACCTGGTCCCCCGGGATATGACCACAAAGAGAGGCTGCCCGTGTCAGATCACACAGAGGTTGGAATTTCTGGTGGTTATGTTTCTCATCAAATATTCATAAATCAGCTTTGTTACTTTTCACACATCAGTCTCTGCTCTTGCAGAATGTGGTTAATGTACATTGGTGTTTGAGACATAATGAATCAGATGCACATCCCTGGGCCCATCAGCAGACTTTCCTCACCTGCCAAAGTATTCCTGCTCCTCTTGGCCTGAGGGTGGGTCATGGGGAGGTTCTCAGCCTGTGTGCAAGGCAGGCTAGACAGGCCAGGGAGTTAACACCTTCATCCAAGAGCGACTCTCAACCAAGCAAACGTTGGTGGATAAATATCCTAACTTCCTCACCCCTCAGTGGGAAAACTGAGGCATACCCTGTACTGTCTCCCCAAGGGTCTTCAGGGAAAACTAAAACTGAGATAGATAAGTCAGCATGCTAAGAAATCACATTCCTCGCCCTTCAAAACCGAATGAGGGCTATAGTGAATTCAACAAGGTATCTGGAAGGTCACCCATGAGGATCTGTCTGGAAGATGATCTGGCTTTGCCCAAAGAACTACAACCTGCCCCAAAACTCATGCAAGACCACCGAACTGCACTTGAACGATAATAGAGATGCGGCTTTTCCTCACATTTTTCTCTCTAAACTCTACACGATAAGCATTAGACAGTACATGGGAGTCTGGTAAATGATTTCTTACTGTCTTCTCCCATGTGACACGTTTATAACTGGTCTCCTAGGAAAAGAGAAGCCCAAAGCCTGAATTACACATTGACTTGAAGTGGTTAGAAGTATATGAAAAGGAACATAGAAAGACAAGAACAAAGATAAAAGCAGGTAGTAAGCAAGGGCAAAGAGTGGTAAACAGCCAAGTTATCAATAGTAGACACCGGAAGTGACGAGAGACAGTGTTCTAGCAGCCACCATGATAATAACAGACAGCAGAGTTGAGCCCTGAGCTGTCGGTGGCTAAGTGCTTTGCATACTTTAGTCTCACTATAACACTTTTTATTATTTTATTCTCACAATAACACTACTAAGTAGTTATTGTTGTTGTTCCATTTTGCAGGTGATGAAAACGAGGCTTGAGGTTAAGTCCAAGCTAAACCACTGGTAAGCAGTAGAGTTAGGATGTGTGCTGAGGCAGTCAGTCCTCAGCCCACGCTCTGCAGCTACTCTGTTCTGTTGCTCTTTTCTCTGTGCTGGACAAAGCCAGGAAGAGTTATGTCTCAGAAGGTTATATTTTGAAGGAGTGAGCATAAGGAGGGAATAGGAGATCCACAAAGCAATGCAGGACATAGGGTCAGGCCTGCTTATTCTGGAAAATGCTGAGGCCACTGCAGTACAAAGAAAGTATGAGTCTGGAAGTACCCAGCAACTGGAGACCTGCCCTGGGGTGGAACCCATCACTCAGTGCAACACCTCATCCTCCCATGGGAACACTCCCCACTAGAAGAGCTTGGTGGGGAAGAGGCAACAGAGACAGTTCAACATTTCTCTTGAGAAACTAAGGCAAAAGCTGTGACTGGAGAAAATGGGAGCACGCGCATAAATGGGATACCACATCACACCTACTGAAAGTGAAATGACAATCAACATCAACTGTTAGGGAGGATGTAGAGCAACTGGACATCTCCTACATTGCTAGTGGGAGTATAAAATGGTACAACCGCTTTCAAAAATGGCCTGGCCTTTCCTTATAAGATTAAACACCAACCTTACTACCCAGCATTGCACTGCTCAGTGTTTACCCTGAAGAAACAAAAGATGCCTCAAACTGTTCACAGATGTCTTATTCACAATAGCCAAAAATCAGAAATAACCTAAATGTTCAACCGACGAATGGATAAACAAATTGTGGTATGTCCACACACTGGATACAACTCAAAGAAAAAAGGAAGGAATTACTGATAATATACAACAGTGGACCTCAGAGGCATAGTAATAGGCATGACAGTACATACTTTCTAGAACAGACTAAACTAATGATGACAGAAATCACATCAGTGGTGTGACTGGAGGGCTGGTGAATGACTAGAAAGGGACACAAAGAATATTTTCAGGTGATACAAATGTTCTATCTTGACTGGGGTGTGGGTTATATATACCTGTACATTTGTGAAAACTCATAGAACTGTAAAACTTAGATATCTGCTTTTCCTTAATGGAAATTACACCTAAAAAATTCTTTTTTGAGAGAAAAAAAAAATAACTGCATCAGTAGACTCACTCATATGTTATTAAGTTTAAGGACAGCTGGAGGAAGTCTTTGTTGCAGTTTGTGATTCAAGTAACTGTTATTTCCCACAGGAATAAATGTCATAACTACAGAGGAATCCTTCGGTTTTCCTTCAAGTACAAAGTATTATCACATTCATTTCTTTTAGACAAAATACTGGGTCTAAATTGCAGTGGGTCTCCCTACACTAACAAATTGTGTTTCCATCTGACACATTTGTTAATTTTCCCCTCTATGCACATATTATAATTCTCTTGGGAGGACCTAATAGGTAGAGATTATGCATCAATGCCAAAGTTCCTCCAATCTGATATAAACTGATTTCTCTTTAAAAATTGAACAAGTAATTCATCATAAGAAGTGTTAAATTTTTGACATCACAGAGGAAAGAAATGATTATCATTGAAGGTGTTGGGAAAAGTAGAAAGAAGGGGAAAAAATCAGGTACGCTAAAATTCAAATGCTTACTTTGTGATGAACACTGGAGAAAGTGCTTTGCATATGCAATCTCATTAATCCTCAGAGCACCCCTGCCAAGCAGGTGTTACTATAACATAGGTGACATGAGGAAACTGAGCCTCCTAGAAATTAATGTGTCTGAAGTTCAGAGCTAGTATGCTATACTCTAGGTCTACATTACTCCACGGCCTACATTTTTGTTGCCTAAGAGGATATCCATCCACTTATACATTCAACAGATGTTTATCAAAGTGCCCAGTGTTCCAGGTATTAAGAACATAACTGTCAGTAGCAACCCATTCCCTGCACTGTTGGAGCTTGTATTCTCTTTGGGAATGTGGTGGTTTTAAATTATGTCTCCAGATTCTTTGAAGCTCTTTTCAATAACTGGTGCTTAATTTCCCTTCCCCTGCATGTCGACTAGACTTAGTGACTTATTAGTAACAAACAGAATAAGTTAGAAGTGGTGTGTCACTCCTGTAAGTAGGTCTTAACAGACTATGGCTGTCTCTTTTGGATCACTGGCTCTGCGGAAAGTCAGTGGCCTGTGGTGAGAACACTCAATCAGCCGTGTGGAGAGGCCCATGTTGTGAGGAACTGAGGCCTCCTGCCAACAGCCATGGGAGTGAGCTTAGACCCCCTAACCTCAGTCATACCCTCCAGAAGAGACTGTAGCCCTGATCAATACCCTGACTACAACCTGATGAGAGAACCTGAGCTAGAGGCATCCAGTTAAGTTTCTCCTGAATTCCTGATCCATAGAAACTGTGAGTTAAACATTTATTGTTTTTAGCCAGTAAACATAGAGGTAATTGGTCACACAGCAATATAACGTATAAAGATGTGCTGGGAAGAATCAAAGAATTAAAAGAAATAGAAAAGTGCTAGTGTTGTTTTAGGTAGGGTGGACACAGAAGGCATCTCTGTGGGTTTACTGTTTCACGTGAGACACGAAGATGGAGAAAAGAGAAGTGTTCGCTGGATTGGGGAGCATGAAGTTAGCTGGCTCCCTTGACAAGATCAGTTACAGTAAATGGTGGAAACCAAGACCCAGTTAGTATAACCCAGAGAGTAAATGGATAGAAAGAGGTAGAGGCATTATTTTTATGTGTCTTCCTAAAATCCTAGCTAGAGGAACAGAAATGCAAGGGAAGCTAGCATGGGATATGACAGGGTCATTGATGGTGATGGTGTTTTGTCATTGTTGCCCATTTGAGATGGGAGGTATTCGTATGAGCATGTATGAGAAAAATCCAGTGAAAGGAAATGACCAAGCTGAGGATGGGCAATCTGGGCATAAATACAGGGATCAGATAGGAATGATATTTCCTGCATCGGGGTAAGAAAGGCTCGGGTAGGCAGAGATGTTTATGTGAAGCTCTGTGGATATGAAGATGAGCAAGTTTCTGGCTAGATTTATTGAGGTAAAATTCCTTTTAAGATGTACGTTAATTTTTAATTATACAATTATTACCTAAAATACTAACCACAAGAACCTAAATGTGTTAGTTTTCATTTTTAATATACTGCTTTGGGGTTTTGTATCTTAATACCTCAGGTTCATAATCATGATAAGTTAAACACAAGTTCTCCAATGTTATCTTTTCATACCTTTATATTTTTGTTGTTTTGAATTTTTCACATTTAGTTCTTTAACCTGACCAACTTATTTTAGTATACATAATGAAGCACAGATAGTCTTCTACATGGATATTCAGTTTTCCCACTTACTGGATTGTTCACTGTCTCTACATTAATTGGAAATGATACCTCTACTAAATTCTC
The DNA here is from genome assembly GCF_963924675.1 of Phocoena phocoena. NCBI lineage: Eukaryota > Metazoa > Chordata > Mammalia > Artiodactyla > Phocoenidae > Phocoena > Phocoena phocoena. Next base: position 51,161,908 of record NC_089233.1, on the reverse strand, counting down.
ATATAAACATGAGTCTATTTTTAGACTGACAATTCCTTCCACTGATATATTGGTCTATTTCTGTGTCTAGACCATACTCTTTTTCTATTATGAAATATAAAATACACACAAAAAGGGCATTCATTACACACATACGGTTTAATGAATAGTTAGAAAGTAAATTCTCAGGTAACCATTCAAGTTCAGATAGGCAACATTAGGGGTCCCTGTAAGCCCTCCAAATGTCCCTTCCTATTTAAAACTTTTCTCTCCTCTACATGTAACCATTATCCTGAATACACACACACACGCACAAGTACACACGTATACACACATATATGTGTGTATGTATATATGTATACACACATACACATTCATAGATATATATCCATAAACAATACAGTTTAATTTTCTTATACCTCCCTTTTAAAATTATTATAGTAAATTTTGATATCTGCCTGTGTTAATTCTCTTCACTACTACTTTTTATCCCACATTTTTTCCCATTGTTTGGGGAATGTTCTTTTCCAGATATGTTCTGGAATCAGATTTGATAGTTCACAGAATTACATTAGCATTTCGGTTGGTATTACATTAAATTAATAAATTATAATTCTTACCATCAGTTCTAAGAACTTGACATTAGTGAAGGGAGACATTGGAAAGTCCCTACTTTATATATATTCACACCTTATAATGTTTTCTTTATATATGTGTATATATTTCATTTTTACATATTTTCTTTTAATTATATTTACACCAGATTTAATATTGCAGGTGAAATTAATAGTAGCCCCTTAAAGCCATGTCATTATTACAACTAAAAACACATAAGATTATCTACTAAAGACCTTTGTTTCCAATTAGCAGCAAAGGGCAAATGTATTCATGCATCCTTACCAAAAATAATTATTATAATAATCATATGCTCTTTACTAATAGCCTAAAGCACAGAAAAAGCACGAATTCTGAATACATAAAATAACTTGTACTCGATATCCATTCCAATACGTATATTCTACAGTAAAATGCATGTTTCCACATACTAAACTAGACTTCCAACTCTCAATAGCAACATTTGTAAGAGAATCTCTCATAGGACTACTGACATAACCAGGTACCTTTTCTGCATGGTCTGGAGATCAAGCCACTGAAATACTAACAATGACTTTTCTGGGTTTGTGGGGAAAATGTAGCTCCTAGTGAGTTTCTATTAGCATGGGGCAAAATCAGATGAAAAAATACACATTAAATAACTCTTCTAGAACTCTCTTCACCTCTGGTTCACTTTCTCCAAGCACTAAATCAGATTAGGAAAATTATATCAGAAAGAAATAGAACATACAAAGTGCAATTTAGAAAGGCCAATATTTACTCTAGAAAATAGCTCACTTGATGCTTCTTCAGCTCTGATAATCAAAGTAAAGTTAATTCATTCTGCCTCTAACTTTACTTCCAGTTTGAATCTAAAATAATATTTTCTCAATCAAAAGCAAAATGTTATCTAGGTCCTGAGGGATGCTGAGATGTTTATGCTATACACGTCATGAAATAAAATTGGGCATATGCCATCAACACATCTACATTCATTTAGAAATGCATATTTGTATTAGTGCTAATCTGTATTTTTAATATTAGAAAAACTAATTTCTGTATTTAGGTAAAAATATATGTACAACTACACATCTTGGTTATTTTCTTCCCACACCCATTATATTATTTAGTTTACACATACCTCTTTGGAGACTGATAGTCTAAGCCATACAATCACTGAATATTAGCTTTCTCTGAACAAGCCTTTTCACACGCTATTACCATTTGAACATTAAGCAGATAGAGACTGAACTTCCTTTGAGTGTATCCCATCCATAAATCATGTACTTTAAAGGTTATAATCACACAGTATGTCATAACTTAGTCTTCTCATACATCATCAAAACCCTAACATGCTTGTTCCTTTACTTATCTGGCTATTATGATGATGATGATTTTTCTTTTATTGACAGAGGTCTCAGACTTTGTGTCTTTTTTCATGAAATGACCATGCCTAACAGTGCATCCTCACGAATAAAGGTAAGAATTGAAATGGACAATGTAAAGTCCTCTTTTAAATTGGCAGCCATCACTGATACTTACAAATATAGCTGTATAGCACTGGGCAAATGAAATGCCTTCTGTCCAGATTATTAAATCTTAATGGACTACATTTCTAAACAGAGTACATCACTGTCTCAATTTTGGATTTTAGGGACAGAATTGGGTAAGCCTGGGAGAAAGGTGCACATCATCCTTCATGAATTTACCAGTGATAGAAAGGACAACTGTCTAAAATAAGGTATAAAAAAATGAAGGGAGAAATTTCAGAAAAGCTTGTCTGGGTCAAGTGTAAATAAGACAGCTCCCCCAAAGAAGACTCTCTTGAGAGTGGGAATTAAGAGGATGCTGTCTTTCTTGTTATGAAGACTGGAGGAGCAAGTAATTTAAAACAGGTATCACAGATACCATGTACTACATTTCCTTAAATCAGGATGCTGGAGTTAAGTAGTATCAAGGTTAGACCTCTTTCCCAACACCAAGAATCTCATGCCCAACGGCCTCCTCGGAATCATTTGGATCACTTGCCATCAGCTAACAGACAACGCAAAGTCAACATGTCTGAACCTGGACTCCTGATCTTCTCTCCCAAACTAGTTCTATCCATAGCTGTCCTCACTGAGGTGGGGGCAACTCCTTCCTTTCAGTTTCTTGTGTCAAGAACCTTGGCACTATCCTTGACCCTTTCCTTCTCTCACACCAACATCTAGTCGCTCGAGGAAGATAGAGTCCCTTGGCCCTAGCTTCAGTAAGCATCCAGATTCCAACTACTTCTCACTTCCTCTGTGTGTTCTAAGCCACCATCCTCTGCCCCCCAGATCAATGTAAAATCTCGGAACAGGTCTCTTAGTCTCTCCCTTTGTCCCTATGTAGTCTGTTATCAGTCATCAGTCAGAATAAATTGAAAACAAGAAAAAAATGCCAATCAAGTCATGCAAATTTCTGCTCAGAACCCTGCATGGGCCCCATATGTCACTCAGTGAAAGTCTAAGTCTTTACAATGACCTTCAGAACCTTCCATGACTTACTGCCCACTCCACTCCACCCCTCCCCCAATTCTCTCTCTGAGACCATCTCCTATTACTCTCCCCCCTGCTCAGCCACTGTTCCTTCCTGATGGTCTCCATAGATGTCAGATGCACTCATGCCTTTGTAATGTCTATTCCCTCTTCCTGGAAAATTCTTCCTCCAGATATTCCCTCCCTCACCTCTTTCTAGTTTTTCTCTGACCTCATCTTCTCAATGATGCCCACCCTTACCATCTTATTTAACACTGCATCTCTCCCTTCCCCCACCCTACTCCACCCCAGCTCATCTAACGCCTCTTATCCTGTTCTCATTTGCAAAGCTCTTACCACCTTCTAATACACTTCACTGAATTTCAGACACCATCAGTTGTGAATCATACCATCATCCTGATATGACACATAAAACTATGACATGCCATTGATTATAAGATACATCTTGATTTCAGGGATGTTAAAATGTGATTCTTCCCTGGGAACTCTGCGCCAGGCATTGTGGATTCAGTAATAAAAGAAATAGCATCTGCTCTCAAGTGGAACTTCCAGTCCAGTTGGAAGCGTGACTATAAATCAGAAATTGAATTACAGCGTGCTAACTGCTATGATGACTACAGAGTCTCAAAGGAGGCCCCTGGTCATCAAACACAAAGCTAAAGAGAGGGTACGCATGGTTGTCTACTTTTTTTGGCCAACCTGTGGAAATGAGACAAATAATAAATAGTACTGACATGAGAGGCACCAAGTAATATATCCAACAAAATATCATTTTATATATGTATGTGTGTGTGTGTATATATATATATATATGTCATACATATATGACAACCTAAATCAAGCCTAAATTTATTAACCCTGGGACTCAATTTTTAATTTACAATACAATGTTATAACTCTCTGTAAAAAAGAAAAGCTAGAAGCACTCTGTCAGCTGGGTCTCATTTAATATGATGCTCTCAAAGATCCTGAAGGCCAAAACAGCTTTCATCTCCTTGTTTAATAGGTTTAATCATGCTAAGAATCTTCCATCTGTAAAATTCTTCTAACTATGCCAACTGCCGTTCAATGCATGAATCAAACTATGATGTAAGACTTTGGCAAGTATAGGGTATATCAATCAACAACAATTCTACAATGAAATCATAATTTAAGTCCCACTAAAAGGTAAAAAATAAAATTAAATAGCAGATGCCAGTGTCCTCTATAATGACACAACCAACCACAGGAATCACAGACAAGGCCAAAAATATAGATAGTGCAGGTTTTTACTGGTTTAAACTTTAATGAAAAGGACTATTCCTGATATTCCTGTTGTATTTCTACATTATGACACAGAAGCTTGTTTAATTTTTTGCTTTGGGGCTGCCACTGCTGAGATACAGGATTGGGGATTGAAGAGTAGCTTCCAAGATGAGAGGTGGGTGGAAAATAAATCCAGTTTGGGATATATTTTTAAGCTATCACCTAGATGGAGACATCCAGCACAAGTTGGAAATATGGCTTTGATGCTCAGGGGAGAGGTTGGAGCTGGAGACACAGATTTGGTGATCAACACTGTAGAGAGCACTGTGAGAGCCATCAGGCTGTATACAATTATAGAGGGAGAGAGTAACCTATCTCAAAAAGAGTGAAGAAAACCACAAAGTGATGGTGAGGGGAAAGAGAGTTAAGAAGGAAGGCAGTGATGGAGAACCTTGAGTGGTCAGGTGGATTGAGGATTAAAATGATTTTGTTGGATTTTTAGGTTATTTTTTCACATTTGCTAAGAACTCTGACATTGGGCTTGCAGATGGAGTTCTGGAAGGAAGAATGAGAAAAAAAGCCTTGTCCTAGGCTGGAGAGAGAATGTGAGAAAACAGGATCATATTAAGATATTTGGAAGAAAAGGGGTAGAGAGGGCAGTTGCTGGAGGAGAAAGGCAAGTAGTACTTGATAGAGTTTGTGGGTTGAGGACAAGAAGGTAAGAAAGAGAAACACTGAATACACCAGCAAAATATAGGGCTCATCTGGAGCTGCCAAATCCTAGATCAGGTGAAGTATATCACATCAAAGGCTCATGGTTTGCAGGAGGTTGATGTTATTAATAGATGAGCCTCAGGGAGCAGAGAAGTCAATCACAGATGGGCTGCCTTCTCTGTGAAGTAGAAGGCAGGACCACATGGAAGAAGCAAGAAGGAACCTAACAGACATGCAGTCACCACTGATTAGAGTTTCCCAGTCCTCCTTACCTAAACTCTCTTACACTTACAAATGAATAAAGGAATAGATTGATCAAATGCATGTTAAATTGAACTAAATGTAGTTCAGTTTCAAATGAACATTTTCTTTATTTTAATTTCAGTAAGTCTTCATATTATGCTAGATTCACTTTAACTTTCATTGTATCTTCTGGCTTTCACATAAACTTATACCTTTAACTAAATATAATAATCCCTAGATATTTCTGCAGTCTGTTTCCTACGATCATTATAAGCATTCCTGATATTAATAAAGTGTTCTAGGAAAGGATGTAAAAAATTCTTCCATAATTAAACAGATTGAATCCATTTTTCTCCTCCAAGTTGGCAAATTAACATATAACCATATTTATATTATTTAAATTATCACTGTGCCTTAGGATACTCACATACCATTTCTATGAATACAACAATAAATGCAAACCAACAAAAGTTTGGTGATGAGTGACAGTGAGCAAAGAATTTCAATGTTACAGCTTCAAAGTGGCTGTGATAAAATGTGCTTGTTCAGCTGAATCACAGCATCTGTTTTGTCAACTTCTCAAGTTTATCAAATCCTTTTCTAGCCTCTCCATTTCCCTCTGAGTATATCTCCTTGGAAAAGTATCAAGTCTCCGAGTAAAAAAGACTGTTCTCTCCAGATATGGAAATGCTGAAAATGTTTCATTTTATAAAGAATTGCTCCAAGACTAGGATGACATAAAATTAATATCTTAACAGGAAAAAAAAGAAGTCCAAGGAGTAGCAGAGGAAAGTGTTTGAATCAGCAAAAACTTTCTGATAGTAACTTTGAAAAAGCTGGCCATCAAGAAAACTCTGGTTAATACGGTCATGTGTTGCTGCTTGCAAGCGTTATGTCCAGTAGGGCAACACAACACCAAAATAATTACTGGAGAAAGTAGCACAGCTGTAGATCATGTCAAAATGTCCAAAGGGCAACTCATGGGGCAGTCTACAGGTCAGAAAGAATGGTGTCCTGAAATGGACTGACCCACCCAGCCTGCCTCTCAGTCACAGCGGTCCAGAGAACTTCGCCCCGCCCATCTGTCCATCCTCCATTCTTAGCGCACAGGCCTTTGTCATGATGCTTGTCATGTCATGATTGAAAGATTGCTGACCATGGGACCATGGCCCCAGTCCAGCAGGATGAAGAAAAGAGACAGCAAAAGACAGAAAGACTAGGGGGTAAGCCCAGTGAGTCTACCCATTTATAAAAGGCTTTTCCAGAAGTCCATTCAACATACAGATGACTGTGCCTCACTGGATGGGAAGCTGAAAAGTTGGATCTTTCCAACTTTGATGGAAAAGGAAGGCAAGGGAGAAGTATCAATAGATTGTGACTGACTTAGAGTACCTAGCCCACAGTACCTTCCAGATGGGACACAGTAAGTGCTCGATGAATGTTTACTATTGTGCAATAATCCATACCCTCCATATGACACAAACATGCCATGTCCGTCCTAACTCTAGCCTCATCTCATTTTGCGTCTTGCTTCCATGGTCCAGTGGAGCAAACTTTCCCCTCTGTTGAAACCCTACTCCTTTTTTAAGAAAAAATCTTAAAATTGCAATGTCACACACACATAGAGAAGGACACAAAATGTTAAGTGTACAACCTGTTTAATTTTGATAAACTAGGCACAATCCTGTAAGAAGAAACAGAACATTTCCAAAGCCACAGAAGCTCATTACTTTTATATTATACCGTTAACTATACTCCAAGATATGCCTATATAATCAAAATGTGGATAAGAGGACTTAGTAATCTATTCTATGAATAAGAAATGCCTGGTAGAAATCAGACAGACCTGGATTTTCAAAATACAGAATATGTTTCTTTTTTTTTTTTTTTTTTTTTTGTCTTATAGGATCCATACTGGCCATTTGGAAAGTGTCACAAAAGAGTGTCCTGTTGGGAGTCCACCATACTGCCAGTAAGACAGCTAAAGACAGGTTCTAGCAATCCCAAATGAATTTAAGCTGCATTGCTCTGTGGATTTTACACAGGTTTAAATATGGGTGTACTTAAGTGCTTCCAAATAACACATGGTACAGCTGCTAAAAATAGCAAGAATAAATTATTCTTCCCTAAATTTATATTTAAGTCAAAAGAAAAGAGCACTGATGGAGCCACAGTGTTGGCTTAGCTTTATTAACAATGACTTACATAACACATCAAATTCACACACATCACCATCCTTTATTCTCACCTTAAGCATGACGTGACCCATTCTACAGATAGGAAAAATAAGGCAGAGAGAAGAAAGGTACTTGCCTGGTTTCATAAACAGCAAGCATGATCCCACCTCCAGGCCCTTGCACTGGCTGTACCCTCTGCCTGGAATGCTGGTCCCCTAGATTTCCACAGGGTGCTCCCTTGCCCTTCAAATCTCTGCTCTTTACTTCTAATCCAAAGTACAGCTTCCATTTTCCCTAATCATTCCCTAGGCTTACTGATTTTCAATTTTGGAGAGGTAGGAGAATTGAAGGATGAGAATGGTCCCTTGGGCAAGTTACTTAATCTCTCTAAGTCTCAATTTCTTATTTATGAAATAGAAGAACTGATACCTACTCTGCATGGTTATGAAAAGGATCTGGATATATATGAAAGAGAAAGATTATGTTTGTGTGTGTACATTTACAGTGGTGTGCTGGTAAATGTTTAACAACTGGCTCTCAAAAAAAAGTTCCTGATATTGCTACACGCAGATTTGGGAATGGATGGGCAGAAAACACACCATTATATAGTATTTCCCCCATACATACAATAGAGGTAACTAACCACAAGAGCATAGATAATAGTAAAATGTAGTAAGTAATGAGTAAGCAGTGGGTTTTGAGCATTTATTACTTTTTCAAATAAAATGTGTTTAATTGTACATTTACATAATGTAATTTTTAATAATGGCTGAAAGTGAGTTCACTCTAAAACACTGCTCTGCGTGGGGGGTGGGAGTGGAGTGGGAGGAATAATACACAAACCAAAGCCAGTGCTATTTACAGGAAAGAAAAACTAAAATATTTGTTTTCTCTAAGCAGACATAAATTAAAGGAAGCACTGACTTCATCAAATGTGATCATATATCACTGATGCCTCACAGCAGGTTTAATCATGGGGAAGTGGCAGCTACTTCCGTGCTAATGCACAGCAACTCTGAGACATATTAAACTGAGAATTACAGGGAAACTCAACCAAGGAACCGCAGAAAATGTGTCCCCAACCAAAAGGCAGCGATCTATCCCTGATGAGCATTTTGTCACAATAGATGCCGGTTTCTAGACTGAAACAGATTTCCATAAAGTTTGTCAGGGCACATCCTCAAGTCATTACAGACCCAGACAAGCTTTAAATCGGGCTCAGGGTGAATTCCCTCTAGCACCACCACCCAAATTCTAAATGTCAACCAACTTCAGCTGTGGTAAAATCCCCGTTCCGTTGGGGGATGTGATCAAAGCAGGGGAGAGAAACACCGTAGAGTTGGCCTCAACATGAGATTTAAAAGAAGAAGTTTCCATCCACTATTAAAGGTACTGCTGCGCAGGTGCAGTGCGGAGATAAACCTGGTTCCCACTTTGCAAAAAACACAAAAGGCATCACAGGAAGTGTCCTGCCCGTTCCTGTGCTCTGCTCCTATCCAATCCACTGTCATGCTTTCACCCATGCTGAAATTAGATACAGTCAGCCTTCCACATGTGCGGTTCTGTATCTGCAAATTCAACCAACCATGGATCAAAACTATTCAGAAAAAAATTCCAGAAAGTTCCAAAAAGCAAATCTTGTATTTGCCACATGTTGGCAACTATTTACACATTATTTACATTGTGTTAGGTATTCTAACTATCTAGTGATGATTTAAAGTAAGCAGAAAGATGTGTGTAGGTTATAGGAAAATACTACACTGTTCTATATGCGACTTGAGCATCCTCGATTTTGGTATCTGCAGGAGGTCCTGGAACCAATCCCCCATGGATACTGAAGGATGACTATATTGGGGCCAATTTATGCCTAACCCCATCCATCACTGAAAGTCCTTCCTGATATGTTACATATTAAAGAGGTTCCAAGATCCGGCTTAATCCCAGCATTATCCTATCATCACAAGGCAGAGAGAAGACAGTTAAACCCAAGGGGTAAAACTTACCTTGAGCCAGGTAGCAAGGGAACACACACAGCCATGCAGGTAAACCCCAGGTCTTAGAGTTTTCAACAACCAATCACAAAGTAAGGATGCAGAAGGATATACAGGTGAACAAAGATCCAGGCCCCGTCTTCAGATCTCTCGTTCTACTCACTGAGATGCCCCTAATACAATGTGGCCTCTGGAATTGAACCTACTACAATAAGGCCCCTGGAAGGCCTTGAGAGCATTAGTAGTTGAGCTGCAGTAGAGTTCACAGTATGCAGTTTGGGCTGAATGAATCAATTATTTGTAGAAGTATGTTCCAGTTCGCCTGCAGTCGCACCCTGGGTACTTCTGAACATCTCTATACGATGTCTTCTGCTGTCTTTCTTCTTTATGGAACACTCTATGTGACGGCAGTTCTGCCTTATGCACAACCCTTAGTCCAAGCAGGTGTCATTTTTGCTTCATCTTGCTGCCAGGCTTCATTTCTCGGGGAACAGATGGCTATCAAACTGCTCTTGCCTTCAGAATACACACCAGATGCCCTCACAGATCAAAAAGAAAAACTAGGCTCTTCAAGGTGTGAGCACTTAAACTCTAAGCTTAAAACTCACTTAACTTTCAAGTCTTCCAATAGGAAGAAAAAAGTTTCCATTAAGCCATTCCATTGTTTTTCCTAAAGCCTGGCTCATATAAAGATTTTACTTTTGCCATCATTAGGAAGTAGTATTAAAGGTGACTTCAAAAACACCACAAGCTAGACCCTGCACAGACTATGAAGGGTTCACTGCATTCCGTAGATGCTGCTGGCACTGTGCCTGAATCCTCTTTTCCTGGTGCCATATACAGTGGTACGGCAAATACAGGGAAGGCCAGGATTTCTTGGGGAGAGCCAAGCAACTGTCTTCTGAATTTCTTACTGAGGCTCCAGGAGAGGCTGAAATAAAGCAACTCCTCTCCCTTAATCTCCAGAGACTATTACAAAGTCACTCTGGAGGACTTTAGGGGCTAGCATCAGCCCAAAATTGTCCCAGGAAAAATACCAGCAAGACTGAATGGCTCGTTTCCCCATAACCCTAACCACATGAATTCGCAAAAAGATACTGGTGCAAATGGGTGGGGGGAGGTCTCTCCATACCTAAGATACAAGCAAATGAATACACATCAGCTTGAATAAGTTTAGGAAGGAGCTGTCAGAGAATTTAAATTAAGGAACTTCTTCCTTAGCATAGCTCTCTACTGGAGCTTCCAGATGGCTTGCCCATGACAGCTAAAAGAGCCTGCCTCATGCTAAAGCAAAGTAAACTGTACCCCGAAACTTCCTCTACCGCTTATGTTGTGGGGTTTGAAATTCCTGCAACCAACTGCTTTGGCTCAAGGCTTTGGGGACCAAGGTGAAGATACAAACCATGCCACACCATTAAGCTGTGGCATCTTATACAGAACCAATGTGTTTGCCTATCACAGAGCAAATAGTGCAAAAGGGGCCCCAGGAAACAGAGGCTTTTATTATTTATTTTATTTATTTATTTATTTATTTTGTGGTACGTGGGCGTCTCACTGCTGTGGTCTCTCCCGTTGCAGAGCACAGGCTCCGGACGCGTAGGCTCAGCGGCCATGGCTCACGGGCCCAGCCACTCCGTGGCATGTGGGATCCTCCCGGGCCAGGGCATGAACCTGTGTCCCCTGCATCGGCAGGTGGACTCTCAACCACTGCACCACCAGGAAAGCCCCGAGGCTTTTATTTTGAGATGAAGCATGGGCAGAGGAAGAAAGGGGAGAGACAAACCATTTCCAAGACACGAGGGAGTAGGAGGCAGAAGGCTCGGGTTGGAGTGTTACCTAAGGGAGAATGGTCACTACAATAAGCCACTGATGAAGACTTCTAGTATCGTATAGTCTGATCTTGGAACAAGGACGAGGAAAGGGGGAGAGAGTACCTCTCCGAATTTAGAGCTGGTCTCAAGTCCAATCAAGGCTAAGAGAAAAGTGGAAAACATTAATGTGTGAATGCTTAACAGAATAGTTAAGAATAGAGTCACTATCTATGACTACCGCTGAGCGGCAGCTTCTGATTGGACGCACGTTGCTGCAGAGGTAAAGTGATGAGCCAGAGGCACTAACATGGTCCATTTCTTTTTTGTTTGTTTTGTTTTGTTTGTTTTTGCGATACGCGGGCCTCTCACTGCTGTGGCCTCTCCCGCTGCGGAGCACAGGCTCCGGACGCGTGGGCCCAGCCGCTCTGCAGCACGTAGGATCCTCCCGGACGGGGGCACAAACCCACACCCCCCGCATCGGCAGGCGGACTCCCAACCACTGTGCCACCAGGGAAGCCTGGTCCATTTCTTTTTATCAACTGAGTTCTTGGTTCTCTCCAAAATCCCATCTGGTCATCACTCCACTTATCCTCCCCCTTATCATCAAGCTCCATGGGAGCACAGCTTTCTCTGGGGATAACTCATTCTATATCATCCACTCCCACTGCCCTTTGATACTTCTCGTCCAGTAGGGGCGATTTTGATTCCCTATTTACCACAAGCAGTGGGATCTGGTCTTCATCTTTCCTGGCCTCTCAGAAGCACTGGGAACCGCGGGATGCATTTGCTGTCTCCCACACCCTACCTTCTCCAGAGTTTTTCTCCTCCCTCATAGACATCAATTTTCAGGCATGTTACAAGACGGTGGAGTCCAATATTCAGCATCATTCTCTCTACTTTTTCTCACTGTATTGTGTCTACCCGCCGCTGTTAGCCACAACTCCTTTGAAGATGACTTTAAAACCTTAACTGTTAGGCCAGACCTCACCAAGCCCTAGACAGATACCACAAATTCCCTGCTTGCATGTTGACCTGAACCACTGAGAGCAGCAAGGCATTTGGGGGGTGGGCTGAACAGGTGCACACAACCCACCGATCCGTTTTTAAAAAGTATTTTAAGGGCTTCCCTGGTGGCGCAGTGGTTGAGGGTCCACCTGCCGATGCAGGGGACACGGGTTTGTGCCCCGGTCCGGGAAGATCCCACATGCCATGGAGCAGCTGGGCCCGTGAGCCATGGCCGCTGAGCCTGTGCGTCCGGAGCCTGTGCGCCACAACGGGAGAGGCCACGACAGTGAGAGGCCCATGTACAGCAAAAAAAAAAGTATTTTAAAAAGTACAATGTCAAATAAGACACTGGGGCCTAAACCAAAAAGACTTACAATCACTTTGCAGAAACTGGCTTTCTATCTAAAGCCTGTGGGCTGCTGATAAAGCAAACTCCTTTAAAAAGGCATTTGGGAGGTGAGCCACGGGCCTCATAAAAGCAATTTTCCTGGGGACCCCTCCCTCTTGACTCCATGACTTTGCTTAAGCTGCTGGCTCCCCTGGGTCTGGCCCCCTCCCAGGTCGGTCTTTGGAAGGCTTTGTCTTGAAGGACTTGATCCAAGTGAAACCCTCTTTATGAAGCTTCTTCGGCCTGCATACCCCTCACAGTGAAGAGTGTCAGAAACATTCTGGAGGGAGGAGTCTTTATTTATTTATTTATTTATTTATTCATTGGCCCATCTCCCTTGCTAGACTAGAAGCACCTTGAGGGACAGGACTGGGCTTGATGACCATTTTGGATCCCCCCCCCCATTGTATACTGTACATATTTTACTTATTTATTAGATGGATAAATAAATGAGTAAATGATTTATGAAAAGAAAATATTTCTGACAGCTTTACATTAGCAGGGAAAATAAATGAGGATGTGTTGAGTATTTAAAGGATCCATTCCAAGTAACAAGAAAGTCACAGAATCCAAGACACCATGTCTAAGGGGGAGAAGTAGCTTGGTAATCATGGCGAACAAAATCCCTGGTCCTGGCCCCCGGATTGCGACAACATATTGTGTCAAGAAGTCACAACTGTTCTACAGCAGAGCCATGGATCAAGTGCTTTTCAGCAGTGCTGTTTGTAGGAATTATACTCCTGAGCCCATGAACAGTTCAGGGAGTCATTTTCACCTGAAGATGTTTCCAAAAATTGCCAGGCATCTTTTAAGTGGGCTGGTAATTTATGGCAGACACGTCTTTGAAAACGTCTCAAATTTAATTTTCAAGATACATAAGTGGAGGCAATTCTTTTGAGAATACCTAATAACAGATCTCAAAGAAACAAGCCCAAAGAAACATATTTGAATAGAAGGATGGAGAACATATTACCATTTCAGAGATGACTGACAACTCATTTATATTTTACTACATGTTCTATTAGTAATCCCAGCAATGCAGTGTTTTCAGAAAGCAAGACTACGTGAGAGATTCTAGGTTACAGAAGACATCATTAACCTCGGATCAAGTGGAAGTTGGCACCTGAAATCCTTCTAGGAATCAAGCAGGGTATGACTCAATCAATCAAGTATGCTGGCAGAAAGCTAACAGGCAGGTAACTGAGATGATGCTTGCTTAGAGAAAAAGGACTAAATCAAGCTTGCTCTACTGCATCACCAGAGTGCTTTGAAAACTCAGGGGGGAACACTTTTTAAATAACTGTGATAGTGCCTCATCAATTTCTCAGCACAATAAGGATGTCGTTTTGTCCTACCCAGACAGAAGAGTTTAAGAAATCATATCACAGTAGCTAGAGTTACTCCCTCTAGTTCTCCATGCTTTCATTGGGGCTAATTTCATTCATTTACTCAATGATTCAGTATTAATTCTGCAGTACATGGGGCTACCTTCCTGGGGATATGGAATATATTCTTAACCTTGTGAATATCACTCCTTGGTAGCAAAAGCACAAAACAAATGAGTAAACACATAAATGTTTTTAAAAGGTATGATTTTAACAGAACATCCACGTGTGCTCGTACAAAATAACATGTGGATCAGGCTATCTACACCAATAGGTTACCTAGAATTACCTACAGGTTAGTCCGTGAAGGTGGTAAGAGAGCTGACTCAGAGTGTTCTAGAATTCTGAGACTAGTTTCAGAGGGAGAAAGAGGCACAAGATTTGATGGAGGTAGCAAGGATGTGGATGTAAATCACTGAATCTCTGCATAAGTAATGAAGACAAATAGGACATGGCTACATAATAAGAAAAATGTGGATGCACAGACTGGTGGCCCTGATGAAGGAGACATAGCAGGTGAATGAGGATAGAAGGTTCGGTCAGAGCGCAGGATGTAGACAACTGGGATGCTGAAGGTGGTGGTGTTTCTCATCAGGGCAGGATCCAAACTGTGACCTTGGGAGAGTGTGGTTAAGGTCAAGTGCACAAAATATTCACTGGCAAAGAGAAGAGCAAGGAACTGGAGAAGAAACGTGGACACAATGTGCTTCCCCATCTTTGGAAAGTTGGTCATAAAGATATTTGCTGAAAGTCAGCACTTCATCTTTCCTTAAAGCAACAGCTCCCAAATCTCTATGGTCCTTTGTATTTCTGTGGTGTCCATTGTAACTTCTTTTTCATTTCTAATTTTATTGATTTGGGCCCTCTCCCTTTTTTTCTGGATGAGTCTTGCTTGCTAAAGCTTTATTAATTTTGTCTATCTTTTCAAAGAACCGGCTTTTAGTTTCATTGATCTTTTCTACTGTTTTCTTAGTCTCTATTTCATTTATTTCTGCTCTGATCTTTATGATTTCTTTCCTTCTACTAACTTTGGGTTTTGTTTGCTCTTCTTTCTCCAGTTGAACAACTCCCAAATCTGACAGATGTCTTTCTTTTCTCTTCCAAGTTTCACACTCTCAATAAAAGAAGAATCACGACTTCAGTAAATGAGATTCCCTGATGGCTCTTCCTCTCACTCCCACTCTTCCAGGTCTTCCCTTTCCTACTGCATATTTTTACCTTCTTTCCCCGTGAGACTATGACATTCCCTCCATTCCCAAGACGCTCAATGGACACACTCCACTAAAAATTCAGCTTCTATCACCTCGAGAGCTTTGCTCTTCTGGATTCAAAATGGTTTCCATAAGTACCCTCAGAGGTGTGTTACAAATATTAACTAATTATCAGGAGACCCTGAATCTCCTCGGGCACTCATTTTCCAGGATGAACGTGTCATTAAGGCCATGTTAAATAAATCAGTCTCTAAGCAAAGAAAAGCAAGATTGAGTTTCGTGTTTCCTACAGAGAATTGTCGCATATTTATAAACTTTCTGAGTTATAAGTACTACACATTTGTATAACCGCCTCTATACCAAAGGTATTTACACAATTAATGATTTTTCCATCAAAGTGAAAAGTGTGCACCTGGCCAAGTAAACCGTTCTACAATGATTAATGAGTATTTTTGCCATAGAAGTATTTAAGTGTCTTTTAAAATAATTACAACATTGATCATGTTTACCATCAAAAGTTTAGAAATAAGAAGGCACAATGAAATCCAACCATAATTCCACCACCCTAGGAGAAAAACCCTCATAATATTTACTTTTTTTTTTTTTTTTTTTTAGTTACCCAATTATGAGGAAAAGATGGATCCTTCTGTATATGAAGCCTCTAGCAGTGCCTGGTACATAGATGATGAATAAATATTTGTAGGCAATGAATATAGTGTATACACTATTTTGTAATCCACTTCTAAATGTCTTTGTTTTCAAATAGGATGTTATAGAAGGAATATTTGCAAATTATAAAAACTTAAAAATCCAATAGTTCAGAAAGGGATGGGATAAGAAAGGGATGAGATATTGCCATTCCCCAGAAGAAATCCCTGTAGAAATCCTGGAAATTGACATAGGAAGACAGAAAGACAGAGAGACACAGATATAAATATGAAGATGCATTTAAGAAAATTTGGTATTAGTCTATATCATATTTAGCAATGGGATTTTTCCACTTACTATTTCTTAAATATGTTGCCCATATCAGCATATATAAATTTACTTCTCTCTTTACAAAGAGATTGGATTGTCCTATAACTTAATCGTAAACTGATGGAACTTTACCTTGTGGCCAGCTTTTTTGCTGTTAAAAGCAATGCTCCAATAAACATTATTCAGTCTCCCAACAAATACTTATTGAGCACCCGTGTACCATACAATGAGCTAGATTCTGGGGATTTAGATGTTAACAAAACAGCTAAGATCTCTAGCCTCAGCGTTCATGAAGTACTAGAGGAGATTATAAGCAATAAAGCAAAAATGAACATATCCTTCCAAATTTTAATTTGTATTATGAGGGAGAAGGAGGAGAAGGAAAAGAGAAGGAAGTGACTTACATCAGATGGGCAGGAAGGTCTCTCTGAGGACATAAGCAATCAGTTGGGACCTAAAGGATGACAAGGAGGCAGGTTGCAAAGGTTTAGGGAACATCTAAGTAGAGGGGACAGCTAATGTAAAGGTACCAGTGAGCGATCTTGTTTTTAGGAAACTGAAGAACAATGAATGTACGGAGAACATAGACCAGGACCTGGCTGCAGGGTAAGAGATGAGTGAATCTTGTAGGATGCTAGAGGAAAACTTTAAATTTTATTCCAAATGTAGTAGGAAACTACCGAAAGGTGGTAAGTGAGGGAGTGACATGATCTGATTTGCATTTTTAAAAGATCCCTCTAACTGCTATGGGGGAAATGGACTGGAGAGAGGCAAGCAAGGAGACTTGCTGTGGAGTAAAGTCAAAATCTGGTGATGGGTTAACTATGGCTGATAAGATGGGGAATTGTCAAAGGACTCCTGCTGAACTGTGAGCAACTGGGATTACCTTTTTCTCAAATAGGGGAAAGATGGGAAAGAAACTGGGCTGGGGAAAAAAACCTAGAGTTTTACTTTGAATATGTCAGTTTTGAGCTTCTTATTAGACAATGAAGTGGAGATGCCAATTAGGTAAGTGTGAATGTGACAGTCCAGATTTCAGCATAAAGGTCTATGCTACATATAAAATAAAAGCTTCGTCAACTTATGGATGGTTGGAGATCATCCAAGGAGAGATGTGTAATGTTGCTGAACTCAGGTTCAGCTGCTCGCCACTGGAAAGCCAATACTCCAGAGACAAGTGCTAGCAGGAATGGACCTGGGGAGAAGACCGAAACCAACTCCAAAGATTCTGCTCTACGGTGAAAGATTTTAAAGGGAGAATCATTTGGAGAGGGGGTCAGAGTCTTCGCTATCTTCCACTGTACGCAGACCTTCTTCTGATTGTTTGGTGGTGAGGTAACAGGGTGGCTCCAGAAATTCTTCTCAGGCTGAAGCTACCATCCTCTACCAGGGTGGGAGCCTTAGTTCCTACAGAAGAACTCACAGGTATTTTGTTCTGTATATTCCTTGAGGGGGAACCAGGACCCTGCCCCAGGGCTGCTCAATTATTTCTTTTTTTGTTTTTTTAATTAATTTATATTTATTGAGGTATAGTTAATTTACAATGTTGTGTTAGTTGCAGGTGTACAGCAAAGTGATTCAGTTATACATACACCATATATATAAATTCTTTTTTAGATTATTTTCTTTTATTATACTTTAATACAAGATATTGAGTATAGTTCCCTGTGCTATACAGTAGGTCCTTGTTGTTTATCTATTTTGTATATAGTAATGTATATGTGTTAATCCCAAATTCCTAATTTATCCCCCCCCAAACCTATTTGGTCACTATAAGTTTGTTTCCTATGTCTGTGAGTCTATTTCTGTTTTGTAAATAAGTTCATTTGTATCATTTTTCAGATTCCACATTCTCCTCCTTTTGTTTCTGCATCCCCTCCCTTCCCTGATTAGCAACTGTTTGAATCTGCCCTTTGGAACTCAGGGAAGATCTAGGAGGCTGAATGAAGCCTATTTCCTACAAACAAGAAACGGGACATAGAAAGGATTTGTACCCAGGAGGGCTCCACAGGGTCCTGCTCCGTTTCAGTAAGACTACATAGGAAAAGAAGGTTGAGAGAAGAGAAGAACACAACCTGTAGAGAACACTGAACGAAGGTTGTTCTGGCACAGGGGTCAGTGGGGAGAATAACTGGGTCAAATGTTACAAGAAGAGGATTAAAAACTGAGAGGTCAGGAGAGGACAGGGAAATCCATTTCAGAGGCATTTGGGGGGCAAAACAAGATTGGAATGTTCTAACCAGTTACTGGAAAGTAGGAGGAGATATATCCATACAATTCTTTAGAGAAGTCTCACTTTAAAAGTCTGCAGAAAAAAGTAGGGTAACTGTAGGAGTTGTAGGGTCAAAACAGTTCATGGTTGTTGCTATGAGTATAATTTTAATGGACAATCCTAGTAGACTTTTGCGTATTAATGGGAATAATCCAATAAACTGAGAGGAGATAACCAAGCAAATAAATGAATCTGGAGAAGGTTAGAAAGTATGGGATTCAAAGTACAGTTTGTCTTTTACTCCCTTCAGGGAACAGGAAAGATGAAGAAGAAACAGAACTCGACACCAGCTGGTTTGTAGATTTGTGATAAGATGTCAGCAATCTTCCCGATGGTGTTTTCTCTCCCCTCAAGAAAGCATGAGGCAAGTTATCAGCCTACGGGGTTTGCACTCATGTGCCTGTGAGAAGAAGAGATAAGTTTGAAGGGGAAAAGCTAGATGTCAAATTCTTTGTAGACAATGGAAAAGGAAGCTTACTAGAATTGCCTGGTAGTGTTTTACTTGGCATATATCCAGAGAAAACTCTAAAAGATATATGCACCCCAATGTTCATAGCAGCACTGTTTACAATAGCCAAGACATGGAAGCAACCTAATGTCCACTGACAGATGAATGGATAAAGAAGATGTGGGATAGATACACAATGGAATATTACTCAGCCACAAGAAAGAATGAAATAGTGATATTTGCAGCAACATGGATGGACCTAGAGATTATCATACTAAGAGAAGTCAGTCAGACAGAGAAAGACAAAAATCATGTGATATCACTTATACATGGAATCTAAAAAGGTAGTACAAATAAACTTATTTACAAAACAGGAATAGACTCACAGACATAGAAAACAAACTCATGGTTACCAAAGGGAAAAGGGGGGAGGGAGGGGTAAATTAGGAGTTTGGGATTAACAGATACACACTACTATATACAAAGTAGATAAACACCAAGGACCTACTGTACAGCACAGGTAACTATATTCAATATCTTATAATAACATATAATGGAAAAGAACCTGAAAAAGAATATATATTACTTTGCTGTTCATCTGAAACTAACACTACATTGTAAATCAACTATAGTTCAATTAAAAAAAAAAAGTTGGGGCTCATGAATTTGTAAGTGACACCAACCTGCCAGCTGTGATTCTCTCAAGTAACACTCATGAAGAGCTAGGTTCATCCAGGGCGGTGGTCCTCAATGTGTGTTACCCAGACCACCACCATCAACCAGATAACTTATTAAAATGCATATTATTGGGTTCCACCCCAGAATTACTTATCTTGCAATGCCTGGGGTAGGGCCCACCAATCTGGTCTTACCTGCCCTCCAGATGATTCTGATACACTGGAAAGTCTGAGAACCACTAAACTAGGGAGACCCTGTTTTGCCTTGTAAATACAAAGGAGGGAGGAAAAAAAAAAGAAAGCATATCTGCGAGGGTGAATATACTGATGATCCACGGAATAAAAACTGGATAAGCAGCAGAAACATCCTTTATATACACCTTGGCCCCTTTTAGAAAAAATATATTTTAAAAAGTATTGTTCTTAAAGGAAAGGTGTGTATGTTTTAAATTGTGATACATATTACACTATGGCCCTCTAAAAACTTCACCTACCCATTCACAGGTCCACAGAGAAAAGAATGCCCACAGCACTGTATGGTTACCCAACAATTTTCTTCATTGTTGTCCATTTGATAGGTGAAAATGGTATCTCATTTGTTTTTATGTTAGTTTTACGTTGTGCTTGTTTATCTTTTATTGCACTTACTAAAACAAACTGTGTAAGAACAGTGTGGGGGCACCTCACAACTGTAGGAGACAAGGGAGTTTTAGGGACATTAGAACATGCAATAAATTCATAGTATGCTGTGGCTCTATTAATAGGAATGTGTGTCCCGTGCTACTGCAGTGATATTCCCATTCAATTCTGTCCTGGGAAGATTCACATGGGTCTTCTCTTCAGTCCTGGATATCACACTTTGAGAAAGAGATTTATAATCTAGAGTACAAATGTAATGATAAAGTGCCTTCCTGAGATCAAACACGAAATATAGTTGAACGTTTTGGGAATACCTGGGCTAAAATGGAGACGCCTGTGGAGGGAAGAAGAGATGCTAGGAAAGAGACTAGCATGACACCCATAATGAAATATGTGAATAACTGACAAATGAAAGACAGTGTAGACTTAATCGCTGCAAATCTTTAAAAAAGATTCAAGGGTAGAATTTATAAGGAGATAACATCTCTAAGAATACATCCTAATAAAATAGAACTTTCTTCTCCACTGCTCTAGGATTTCAAAGCCGAGGTTATATGGCATTAGCTAACGGCTAGAACAAGAATCTTTACCTTCTTCTCTAACTTTGAGATTCAGGATGCTCTGAGGGTTCCAAACTCACTTTGTTTCTGTTATTTACATTTCTAACATAGCCTGGTTTCCAACCAAAGGATTAGAACTCATTTAGCGTAGAGTTAAAGGTCGTTTTTGTTCTTTCAACGTTGAGTGTGTTATCCAACCACTATCAAAAAAACTTATATTGAAATTCACAACTGTTTTTCGTGTCACTTAACATTAATTTGAACTTTGTGCCTATGGGATGACAAGAAAAATGTACCCAGAGACCTTTTACTTCCCAATATTCTTGAGGTAGAACTAGTTTTGATAGAATGATAAATATGACCAGTAAGTAAGAAATGAATGTGTAATACCAGACCTAGAGTTTTAATTTATATTGATGCAGGTCACTGTGGCTCTTTTGGTAGATTTACTTCAAACATCTTTGTGGCTGATGAAATGACGGATTATGGCCTAACCACCTTTGCTGTCTCCACAATCTACTTTCTAAGAAGTAAATCTGGTACTGGCACAAAATAGATCAATGGAACAGGATAGAAAGCCCAGAGATAAACCCACCCACCTATGGTCACCTAATCCATGACAAAGGAGGCAAGAATACATAATGGAGAAAAGACAGCTTCTTCAATAAGTGGTGCTGGGAAAACTGGACAGCTACATGTAAAAGAATGAAATTAGAACACTCCCTAACACCATACATGAAAATAAACTCAAAATGGATTAAAGAACTAAATGTAAGGCCAGACACTATAAAACTCTTAGAGGAAAACATAGGCAGAACACTCTGACAAAAATTGCTGCAAGATCTTTTATGACCCACCTCCTAGAGTAACGAAAATAAAAACAAAAATAAACAAATAGGACCTAATTAAACCTAAGAGCTTTTGCACAGCAAAGGAAACCATAAACAAGACGAAAAGACAACCCTTAGAATAGGAGAAAACATTTGCAAATGAAGCAACTGACAAGGGATTAATCTCCAAAATATACAAACAGCTCATGCAGCTCAATATCAAAAAAAACAAACAACCCAATCAAAAAATGGGCAGAAGACCTAAATAGACATTTCTCTGAAGAAGACATACAGATGGTCAACAAACGCATGAAAAATGCTCAACATCACTAATTATTGGAGAAATGCAAATCAAAGCTACAATGAGGTATCACCTCATACCAGTTAGAATGGCCATCGTCAAAATATCTACAAACAACAAATGCTGGAGAGTGTGTGGAGAAAAGGGAACCTTCTTACACTGTTGGTGGGAATGTAAATTGGTTCAGCCACTATGGAGAACAGTATGGAGGTTCTTTAAAAGGAACTAAAAATAGAACTACCATATGATCCAGCAATACCACTCCTGGGCATATACTGGGAGGAAACCATAATTCAAAAAGATACATGTACACCAATGTTCATAGCAGCACTATTTACAATAGCCAGGACACAGAAGCAACCTAAATGTCCATCAACAGAGGAATGGATAGAGAAGATGTGGTACATATATACAATGGAATATTACTCAGTCATAAAAAGGAACAAAATCATGCCATTCGCAGAGACGCTGATGGACCTAGAGACTGTCATACAGAGTGAAGTAAGTCAGAAAGAGAAAACCAAGTATCGTATATTAACACATACATGTGGAATCTAGAAAAATGGTATATATTAACTTATTTGCAAAGCAGAAATAGAGTCATAGAGAACAAACATATGGACATCAAGCAGGGAAGAGAGGGTGGGATGGACTGGGAGACTGGGATTGACATATATACAGTACTATGTATAAAACAGATAACTAATGAGAACCAACTGTATAGCACAGGGGATTCTACTCAATGCTTTGTGGTGACTTAAATGGGAAGGAAATCAAAAAAAGAGGGTGTATATGTATACATATAGCTGATTCACTTTCCTGTACAGTGGAAACTAACACAACATTGTAAAACAACTATACTGCAATTTAAAAAAAAAAAAAAGGAAGAAGAAATCTCTCTACTTCTCTCCACAAGCACATACCAAGGAAAGTTAATACAAGCACACAGTGAGAAGGCAAGAAATCTGCAAGCTTGGAAGAGGGTGCTCATCAGAACCCAACCATGCTTGTACTCTGACCTTGACCTTCTAGCTTCCAGAACTGGAAGAAAATAAATTTCTATTAAGTCAAGAAAAAAAAAAAAAGAAGTAAATCTAAGTCACAAATGTCAACCTACTGCCAACCTGCTCTTTTCCTAAAAAGATTAAACTAACATCACAAACAGAACTGGGCTCTGTCATCAATACACCTCCCTCCACTAAGGAGTTGGAGATTTTATATCAT
The DNA here is from genome assembly GCF_963924675.1 of Phocoena phocoena. NCBI lineage: Eukaryota > Metazoa > Chordata > Mammalia > Artiodactyla > Phocoenidae > Phocoena > Phocoena phocoena. The sequence goes on along the minus strand of NC_089233.1, from coordinate 51,138,717 downwards.
GCTTCCAACTCTGTAAGGACAGAGCCCACTGGGAGAAGCAAAAGGCACTGCAGATACTAAAGAGTGAAAGAAATGACTATAAAGACAAATTCTGAAAATTCAAAGACTGGAGAAGAGTGTGAAGTCTTCTAACATTAGAACATTTAGATAAGAGGGGGATGTCTAATTATGCAGTTTATACTTATAAACTTATTTTTCCAATAAGGTAGTAAATGGAATGGAATTAGTAAAGAAAAAGGATATGGGTAGAGATTTCAACATTACTATTGACTCTATGGGAAAACAAATCATGAAAACCTTATATATAACCTCTGTCAAGAAGGGTCATGGCTGAGAATAATTTAGTAGGTCACTCTTTCCTTCACTGTCACCCACAAGGAGAAAAGGGCCACTAACTAGAAACACTGATACATTGTGGGGGACAACACAGCACATCCAGCTAATTCTTCCTCTTCTTGTCCACAAAAAGTCTCAAATTTTCAAACTCAGCTAAGCGTATATGCTAATGTCAATTTCAGAAACGTTGAATTTTCATTTGACAAAAATAATGAGCTAGTACATCCTACATACCTCACAACAATATCCTGCTATGTTCTAAATGAAGGTTTTCCTATTCTGTACTTAAGTAGTAAAATTTTAGACAAAGAATTTAAAAAAAAAATTATTGGAGTATAGTTGATGTACAATGTTGTGTTAGTTTCAGGTGTACGCAAAGTGAATCAGTTATACATATACATACATCTGCTCTTTTTTAGATTCTTTTCCCATATAGGTCATTACAGAGTACTGAGTAGAGTTCCCTGGGTTATACAGGTCCTTGTTGATTATCTATTTTATATATAGTAGTGTGTATATATCAATCCCAATCTCCCAATTTATCCCTCCCCGTCCTTTTCCCCCTGTAACCATAAGTTTGTTTTCTATATCTGATGACTCTATTTCTGATTTGTAAATAAGTTCGTTTGTACCATATTTTTAGATTCCACATATAGGCAATATCATGTGATATTTGTCTTTCTCTGACAAAGATTTTTAAAGAGTTTCTTAATCACTTTAAAAAAATCTCTCTGCTACTCAGCTCCCTAACAGAAGATAGATTTTTTAAAAAGTGTGTGTGTATGTGTGTGTGTGACACATAACTGGGTAAACCTTGTCTGCCAGATAGAAAAATAAAATTTCTTCCCTTCATCCCCATCATAATTTCGGATTCATTTTAATTAAATGTGATGTGGGCAAGCTTTGTAATTCAACATTTGAGAATACTAAAGCCTTATTAATTCAGGCTAGTTGTAGGAAAGGCCAGTATGAATTAAAGTATTTCAATTTTGAATAGCTTAAGGTAAAATTAATTAATTCCACCTATAAAAGTAACTCCAACCGAAGGCCACCAAAATACCCTGGAGGAGGAGGGCCCGAGGCCAAGGTCTATGTGTTGCTGCTTGATCAGGGAGTGCAATCTCAGGAAGCAAGGGTGAACAACATGGGAACTAAAGCAGAAAAGCAACAAGGGCCAATACAAAAACGCTTTACGGTATGGGCCACCACTAAGGGTAAATGATTTCTCCTGATTGCGTGGGACCATCCTCTGAGAAGCCATAATGCTTCTTAGGACAGTCTGTCTGGGGAAGAATTTAACTGGCTCATGTTTCTTAATGGTCAAAGATTAGTCCTTTGGGGCATTAATTTCCCCTATTTCTGGGTATGCATTTCTGTGCAATAAGTAGGATCTCCTGGAGTCCCAATGTTTTGGACACAAACGAAGGAGGCAAAAGGCATATGGCTCCAGCATAACAGATGAAGCCAGGCTGAATTTGTGAGATGGTGGCTGGAGGCCATATGGAGCTGGTGGCAATGCAGTGACCAGAAGAAGAGACAGGTGAGGCCAAGAGGATCTGCATATAAACAAAGCTCAATGTGGACATCACCAAATACGGGAGAACATGGTGTGTACATGTACCTGTTTTTACATGCATTAAAGCATCTGGAAGGGAATCCCAAAAATTATTGTTGGAGAAGAATAAATTTTTAAGTCAGGTATGGAGGGAAGGAGTCTCAATGGAAGATATTTTTATGTTTTGATTTTTAAAGTACATGAAGGTTTCCTATTCAAAAATTAGATAATTTTTTAAAAAATTAACTCTGAAAAAGAAATAGGATTTAAGTATTTATTCTAAAATCATCATGAAGAAATATACAAATTTGGGAAGTGGAGAAACTGGGAGTTGGAGCAGGTAGGAAAGTTAGGAGATAATATAATTGCTCGAAATTCCCCATTTTTTCAGATCAGGGATTGAAGAGATTCTGCAACAATCAAGAAACAAAAGTGTCAAATATCCAAGATATCATTTAAAGCAGTGGTCCCCAACCTTTCTGGCACCAGGGACTGGTTTCGTGGAAGACAATTTTTCCATGGACCGGGGTGGGGGAGGGGATGGTTTGGGAATGATTCAAGTGCATTACATTTATGGTGCACTTTATTTCTATTATTACATTGTAATCGCTAATGAAATAATTATACAACTCACCATAATGCTGACAGGAGGCAGATCTCAGGCAGTAATGCGAGCAATGGAGAGCAGCTGTAAATACAGATAAAGCTTCACTCACTCCCCCGGTGCTTCCCCCTGCTGTGCGGCCCGGTTCCTAACAGGCCACAGACCTGTAGCGGTCCGTGGCCCGGGGGTTGGGGGCCCCTGATTTAAAGTATAGTGGTGACCAACAGAAGAGATGGGGCTAGAACGTGGGGGTTAATTTTCATTTATCCCCTCCTGTATCATTTGATATTTTAAACATGTGTGTGCAGCACTTATATTAAAAACATTATTTAGCAAAAATGAAAGAAAATAGAAGTTCCAATCCGTGCCTCAACTACAGGCTAAATACAGAGCTGCTAAGATACTGTATCAAAAAGATTTCAAATCAGAAATCTAACCCTAACCACAAACCACTAACCCTAAGTCACTATTATTTGAAGAGCACCAAAGCTTCCTGAAACATTTAGAAAGCAATGAAGGACAAACAAACAAAAAATCGAATGCTCCTAACTCAGAACATTGCCACGGTTATGAAAGCAAACACTGCACACGAAGAGCTCATTTTTAAAATGTGGGTTCACTAGAAAATGACATCCAGAATTAACAGTGGCAATTGCCTGAAACTACAAAACCCCTTTACCAGGAAATCCATGGCCACTTACTACACCAAGCCCAGAGAGCATGAAATGATACGCAAGAGCACAGCTGAGCACACATTTGAGAACTGCAAAGTGCAAGCCTCACCAAAGTACTTGAGAAACAGGTTTCCTGCAAAAGGAAAAAGACAAATGCTCCTTATGTAAAAATGGAGACATTCTACATCCAAACAATTAGGATGACTTGCTAAAGGCAAACATAAAAAAAAAAAAAAATTAGGAAGATTCTAAGGATAACAGAACAGCTTCAAAACACATCATCTCTAAAATAAAGGCAGATCAAGTGGATGTTGGAAAAGGTGGTATCATCTAGCACCTGTGATTTATCTAAACCCATTTTTCAGGCAAACATGATGCAATTATATCTGCATTAAAGTATCAGCTGTAAGACAAAAACAACCTGCCAACAGACACCTTCTGGGGAAAAGTAGGATTAAAATAAATAGGAACATTATAGTCAGTATGTTGTTCAGAAACCAATAAATCCCTTTCTCAATTAAGCATTCCTAACTCCACATGACTTTTTCTGTAAGCCCAGGAACAAAGTCCTGAAGGCTTTTCAAAAACTACTCCCCGGGTTTCCCTGGTGGCGCAGTGGTTGAGAGTCCACCTGCCAATGCAGGGGACACGGGTTCGTGCCCTGGTCCGGGAAGATCCCACATGCCGCGGAGCGCCTGGGCCCATGAGCCATGGCCGCTTTAAAACATCACATATCAGCTGGAGAAGTACATTATCTCAGTTGCCTTAAAATAAAGGCAAAGACTAATATGGGAAAAAGTCACATATCCAATTAAGCCTAAACATGCTTCCAGAGGCCCACCTGGAAAGCCTGGGTCATGTCTATTGTGTGAGACCTACTAGGCTCCAGCCACTAACAGTGTGGTCTGTGGGCCAGCATCATCCTCACTACCTGGGAACTTGGTAGAAATGCAAATCTCAGACCCCTACTCAGACTTACTGAATCAGAATCTACATTTAATAAGAGCCCTAGGAAGTCATATGTTCATTAAAGTTTGAGAAGCACTATTATGATTTCTTAATCCCCATCCCAATGTCACCTGCTGGTGCTTATATAAAATGCAGATTTCCAAGAACCTTCTCAGACTTTCTGAATGTCCAGGGATCAACCGTGTAGATGTGTGAACAAAGCACTTCCCAGTAATCTTTCAAATCACCAGGGGACAGATATATGCAGTCTGCCCTCCATATCTGCAGATTCCACCAACAGAAGATCACAAATATTTGGGGAAAAAGTTCCAGAAAGTTCTAAAAAGCAAAACTTGAATTTGCCATGTGCTGATAACTATTTACATAGCATTTATGTTGTATTAGGTGTTTTAAGTATTCTAGAGAGGATTTAAAGTACACGGGAAGACATGTATAGGTTATATGCAAATACTATTCCATTTTATATAAGGGACTTGAGTATCCATGGATTTGGGTATCCCTGGGAGGTTCCTGGAACCAATCCCCCACAGACACTGAGGTATAATTGTACATCAGTGGAAAAAAAATGAGTCCAGAAAAATAATACATCTATGGTCAATTCTTTTTTTTTTCTTAAAAATTTTATCTTTTGACATGTCTTTAATTTTTTTTATTGAGGCATGATTGACATACAAAAAGGCAGTACATATTTAATGTATACATCTTGATGATTCTGAAGTTAAGTATACACCCATGAAACCACCATCACATACTATGCCATAACCTTAACCATCACCTCAAGTTTCTTTTTCAAAAATAGCATTTAATATAACATGTAGCCTCTTAAATTCTTAAGTATACAATACAGTGGTGTTAAGTAGATCCCTAGGACTCACCTTGCATAGGTGAAACTATGTACTCTTAGACCAAAACCTCCCTGAGCCCCCAGTTTCCCTAGCCCCTGGTAACTACCTACTCTACTCTCTACCTCTGAGTTTGACAATTTTAGATTCCTGATATAAGTGGGATCATGTAGTATTTGTTCATCTGTGTCTGGATTATTTTACTTAGCATAATGTCTTCCAAGTTCATTTATGTTATAACAAAAGACAGAATTTCCTCTTTTTCAAAGTAAAATAAAGCTTCTTTATCCATTCATCTGTTGATGGACATTTAGGTTGTTTCCATGTCTTTGCTATTGTAAATAATGCTACAATGAACATGGGAATGCAGATATCTCTTTGAGACCCTGATTTCAATTCTTGGATATATACCCAGAAAAGTGCCAAGACAGTTCAATGGGAGAAAGAATAGTATTCTCAACAAATGGTGATGGGACAACTAGATATCCACACAGAAAAGAATGCATTTGACCATCATCACTTCACAGCATACACAAAATTTAACTAAAAATGTATCAAAGACCTAAATGTAAAAAAAAAAAAAGACCTAAAGAGCCACCATAAAACTTTAAAACTCCTCAAAGAAGAAACTACATGGTAAATCTGCACAACCTCAGATTTGGCAACAGTTTCTTAGATATAACACCTAAAACAATCAAAGGAAAAACAGATAAATCTGACCTCATCAAAAACTTTTATGCAAAGGACACTATCAAGAGAGTGAAAAAGAAATCTACAGAATGAAAGAAAATATTTGCAAATCATATATCTGATAATGGTATATTGGTCTAGTATCCAGAGTATAAAAAGAACTCTTACAACTCAAAAAATATTGAGTTGTAAGAGTTCCTAAATAATCCAATTTAAAAATAAATAGACATTTTTCTGAGGACGACATATAAATTGCCAATAAGCATGTGAAAAGATGCTCCATAAATCAATAATCATCGGTGAAATTAAAATCAAAAACACAATGAGATCCCACAGTATACCCACTAGGATGGCTAGAATTAAACAGTAAGATCATAAAAAGTGATGAGGATGTGGAGAAATTGGAACTCTGTTGGGAATGTAAAATGGTGCAGCAAGTTGGAAAACAGTTTGGCAATTCTTCAAAAAGTTAAACATAGAGTAACCTTATGACCTGGCAATTCCACTCCTAGGTATATACCCAAGAGAACTGAAAACATATGTCCACACAAAAATTTGTACTAACATGTTCATAAAAGAAGCATTATTCACTGTAGCCAAAAGTGGAAATAATCCAAATGCCAGTCAAATGATGAATGGATAAACAAAATGTGGTATATCCATACAATGGAATATTTTTCAATCATTTACTAACAGGTAGATGCTATAACATGGATGAACCTTAAAAACATTATGCTAAGTGAAAAAAGCCAATTACAAAGGACCACAGATTGTACATTTCATATAAGTAGGATCAACACAAAACAGGTAAATCCATAGAGAGAGAAAGTAGACTGATGGTTGCCTAGAGCTGAGAGTTTGGTAGGGTGAGAGGAAAAGGAGAATGAATGCTAATGATTTCTAGGTTTCTTTCTGGGGTGATGAGAGTGTTCTAAAACTGATTGTGGTGATGGTTGCACAACTCTGAACATTAAATTGAATAACTCAATTGTATAGAATATTAATTATATCTCAATAAAGCTGCTAATTAAAAAATTAGAGGAGTGATTATCTCTGTGGGGAAAGAAGGAAATGCAATTTGGGGACAACACATAGAAGGACTTCAATTATTTAGTAATATATTATTTCTTATGTTGGGTGGTGGGTATATGGATGTTCATTATATTGTTCTTTCTACCGTGCAAGTGATCCCAGAAGAGAGATCTGTGCCTTGACCAGTGAGAGAAACCTCATCCCCATCACCTCCAAGCTCTTAACCAACATTAGAATGATATGCACCAGATACATCTATGGTGCTTATATAACACTATAGGTGTCAGAGCCTCACACCAGATCTCTCAAATCAGAGACTCTGGGAAGGTAAACTGACCATGAAAAGTAGATAATTTTGCTGAACAATTCAGTCAAAGAAAAACTGATGCTATTTTTCTGCTGAAGCAATCCAAAATTGTGTTATGCTTTCTGGCAGCCTCATAATGATGACTCAGATTCAGGGTTTGGGGGATAATTATGTTTAAAAAAATAAAAAAAAGAGGAAAGAAGAACATAACATGGGGCCACAAATACCTACTTTTAAAAAGTCAAGTAACAGCCAAGGCAACTGAATGGTAGATAACTTCATTTTTTCCTCCCATCAGGGATTTAACTGAATAATCCAATTATATAGTTGGATCCTACCTTTGTCTAATCTAAGTTGGGCTTTAATTTGGTTCCAGTTCATTCTACTTGATGGAAAAGTCAGACGTGGGAATAGTTTTGATTTGAATGGTTTTGATTTCTCCTATTCTCTACGCTCTACCATTTGCCTCTTCAGAAGTAGGCTCATCTGTTCCCTAGTTTTCTTCTCACTGAGCACAGCATTTCTTCGAGTTTTTTCATTGTCTTCTTCGTATTTTTGAAAACAAGTCTTTAGAAAAGCTGTTCTTGAAGTTCCATGGCATGATCTTGTCATTGTTTCCTGGGCCCTTCACATTGGTGAGCACCATTCCTTCAAAACTCTGAGCTCTGGAACTTTTATGCTGTCATCTTATTCTTTTAAGATGCATTGTCTTTACTGGCTCAACGTTTCTCACATTTTTAAATTGATTCATATCCTATCTTCCTTATATTTCTGTCCTAGAGCACCTGTATATTTATTTATTTATAATGTTAGTTAAACCAATTTAAAATCTACTCACTTTTAAATTGCAACTAGATTCATGAACACAGATTTGATGTGCCTCTTATAGGTTTAGTGCATATTAAATAAATGCATGGTTGTTAACGATTTTGAAAGGTTTGGCTACGGAACTACCTAACATCTTTGTGCATAACTTACACACCAGGTACGAGAACTACCTTTGGAGAATCCTGCTTGAAAGGTCGCAAGGTCAGAATTTTATTCTGAGGAAGCCTCCTCATGCTAAATTGTCAAACTTTAGGAAGCCCCTGGCCACAGAATCCTATTTATCCCCCGACTCTATATTCTGTAAGCAATTTCATGACACTAAACGTCTGTCTTATAATGCTAAAATGACAGCCACTTCCTCCCAAGATTCACTGGTTTCATTTCCCCACCTTACCCTTGCTGGTCAGAGTCTATGGTCACAGATGTCCCTCACTGCTTCCCCTACCTTTTGGTCAGTGATTCTTGACCTCCTCTGCACCTGGTGGGCTTTCACAAATCTTTATGTCCTAACCACAACTCAGCTCAGTTCAACCAGAATCACCTGGAATGGGGCGCAGACATCATTTTTTAAATTTTTTTATTGAGGTATAGTTGATTTATAATTTTGTGTTAGTTTCAGGTGTAGAGCAAAGTGATTCAGTTATATATATATATATATATATATATATATATATATATATATATATATACACACACATTTTTTTCAGATTATTTTCCCTTATAGGTTATTACAAAATATTGAGTATCGTTCCCTGTGCTACACAGTAGGTTCTTGCTGGTTATCTATTTTATATACAGTAGTGTGTATATGTTAATCCCAAACTCCTAATTTATCTCTCCCCCCCACTTTTTCCCTTTGGTAACTGTAAGTTTGTTTCCTGTGTCTGTGACTCTATAAAGCTTCCCTGGTGACTCCAACACGTAGCCAAAGTTGACGGCTACTCCTTTAAAAAGACACAAATATCAGCAAGGCAAACCGAGTCTATGAAAAGACAGTATTTACTAGACTTAATTTTCCAGATATTTTCTTTTTTGACATCTCCAGACACTACAATTTCTCATTCTAAGTCTTGATACCAAATTTGAAATAATACTATTGACTAGTAGCTAGTCAATTTATTTAACTAGTTGCTGTTAAAATTATCTCCTTGTAAAATGTACTCTACCTGCTATTAATATCCCAATGGAGAATCATTTTAACACAGACTAACAAAAATTTGTAAAGTCAGGTTTCTCCATTTCTTGACATAGACAAAAGATCTGCAAAGTTAAGTTACACTGTATATGCACTCACATACATATACACATACACACATATAAAGAGTTGGAGACATTCAGGAAGTAAGTCTTCAAATAACTCTAGTGATATGGAAAACACTACCAAAAGCAGCTCACGAAAGACATCTGGTATCCACAGCAGCAATGAAAGCGGTATAACGGTTTATAGAGCTAGCATGATTTGCTGCACATTTTCATACATTCTGTGCTCCCTAACACTACTTGAATATCTTCTTAATGACTGTGGAATATTTAAATTGAGCAAATCAGCACTAGATTGCTTACAAAGTGCTGGCCAATGATCCCCTCCTTACAAATTCATCTGCCCCCAAATCCGATCAAATTTGATTTCTTGAAATGTACTTATTCGGTTTTCTATAAGACTTACCAAAGACCACCCAGTAACCCTTAAAAGCTACTAAAAGTCCTATACACTCCCTCTCTACCATCCCCTCCAAAAGAAATGTGTTCCAAAAATTTAGAGAAAAGAGAAGAGAGAGAGACAGAGACAGACAGAAACTGAGGGACAGAGACTGAGAGACAGAGAAGCTTTTTCTTTGTTTTATTAATAAAGAATGGTATAGTAAAGTGCTGGAACAATGAAAACCATTTGTAATCTTCAGGTCTAACAACATGGAGACAAGAAAGAGGGAGGAGCCACTATGACAAGAGGCTGATTCCGTCCACCCAGGTGTGGGGTACAGACCCTGTGAGGCCGAATTGGCCAGAGAACCAAATGACCATGGCTGCAGTCAACCAAGCTGGCCTCTACAGCTGGAAACTCAGCCATTCCTGTAGCTACATGTCTATCTAGGGCCTTAAATTATGTAGTCAAAACCTAAATACATGTATCTCTTTTAAAATATTACCTTTAAGTACCCTTCGAAAATATAATAGTATCATATGCTTATACAGCCAGTGAAGCAATGTGAAGATGGGTAATGAAAAAAGTTACCATGCTCCCTCTAGCCCTCTGCATCCCCTCTGCACATCCCACCCTCCATGGGCCTGTGGAGTCAGAATGTCTTGTTCAAACACTGGCTGCACCAGTTTCCCTCTTAGTGACTCTGGACAATGTAATTTCATCTCCATCAGCACCAGTTTCCTTATTTTTATAATAGGGATATATTATAGCAATTACAGCACCTATCTCAAATATATGTATATATATTTTTAATGAACAAAAAGTGCTTAAACCAGGGCCTGGCACATAGTAACCACTCAAAACATTTTAGCTGTTATTTCTCTTTCACGTCAAAAATTCCTTCAAGTAAATATATGTTACATAATATACTTCATTATATTATACATGCCTATATATAAGATGCACTGATTAAGATGAAAGGTTCTGGGGTTTGTCAAACCTGGTTCAGAATCTAAGATACTTGCTAGGGGTCCACCTCTCATTAAACCTGCTTTTCAACAAAAATCCTGAGCGTGATATGTGCTAACCATTGCTCTTCCTGGTGACACAGTATTAAAACAAAATATACTGAGAATAAAAAGTAAAACTACAGTCTGGGAGAAAATATTTGTAAGATATACATATCTAAGAAAGGCCTTTTATTTGGAATATATATATTTTTTTTTAACATCTTTATTGGAGTATAATTGCTTTACACTGGTGTGTTAGTTTCTGCTTTATAACAAAGTGAATCAGCTATACATATACATATATCCCCATATCTTCTCCCTCTTGCGTCTCCCTCCCTCCCATCCTCCTTATTCCACCCCTCTAGGTGGTCACAAGCACTGAGCTGATCTCCCTGTGCTATGTGGCTGCTTTGAAGAGGAAACATTTAAGCTAAGATCTGTATGAAAAGAAGAGCTTCCCAGGCAAAGATCAGCGTGTAGAGCACATCAAGAAGGTCCATTAGTGTAAGAGGCATAAAAGTGCAAGGAATCCTGAGATTCTGGAGAAACCACAAGAAGCTCTGTGAGGCAGAGATACAGGGTATGTAAAAGAGTGTGGGCTGAGTAGTTTGGAGCAGTACGTAGATACCAGGGTATGTAGAACTTTGGAAACCACAGTCGAAATCTGAGTTTCATGCAAAGAACAAAGAGACACATAGTAGCATATTTACAGATAATAATATGTATATATTTATACAGATTATATCTGTATAACAATTATATCTCAATAAAGCTGAAAAATAAACACAAGCAAGACAAAAATATAAACAGGTCTTTACCTACGTAAGACTATATTTTAACGGAAGTAGAGTTAGAAAAAGTTTAAATAAATGCATACCACATAGTTCATGCCATGTAGTTCTAGCAAAATTAAAATCAGTTCCCATGGCGTAATGTTCATCCCAGCATCGTTTTTAATAGCCCCAAACTGAAAACCAGTCAACGCCCATCGACAACAGACTAGATTAAATAAATTTTGGTATATGCACACAGAACACTATACAGTTCTGAGAATAAGTGAACTAGTTCTACATATAAAAACATTAGAGAATCTCACAAATGAAACAGTGAAGGAAAGAAGCCAGGCCCAAATAAGGACTTGCTCTGTGATTCCAATTGCAGTCACTGCTGATAGAGATCAGGCTGGCAGTTACCCTGAGCACATAGTGGCTACAAGGGAACACCAGGAGGGCTTCTGGGTGCTGGTGACATTCTCCGTCTTGATCTGGGGCTAGAACATAGATGTATTCTCTTTGCAAAAATTCAAGTTATATTCTTTAGATTTGTGTACTTATGTATATATGTTAAGCTTCAATCATTTTTTTAATTTTATTGAAGTACAGTTGATTTCCAATGTTGTGTTAATTTCTGCTGTACAGCAAAGTGATTCAGTTATACGTATATATTCTTATCCATTATGGTGTATCACAGGATATTGACTATAGTTCCCTAGGCTATACAGTAGGACCTTGCTGTTTACCCATCCTATATATACTAGTTCGCATCTGCTAACCCCAAACTCCCAATCCTTCCCTCCTCCACCCCCACAACCACAGGTCTGTTCTCTATGTCTGTGAGTCTGTTTCTATTTGGTACATATGTTCACTTGTGCTGTACTTTAGATTCCACATATAAGTGACACCATTAGGTATTTGCCTTTCTGACTTACTTAGCTTAGTATGATAATCTCTAGGTCCATCCATGTTGCCGCAAACGGCATTATTTCATTCTTAACAAAAAAAACATTTTAAATAAAATTAAAACAAAGCCACACGATGTGATAGGGATTACCTGGCTATTTGAGGCTTGACATCAGAAACACCTTTCTGAGCAGGTAGCACTGACGCTGAGCCCTGAACAATAAGAATGAGCCAGATAAGTCAAGTTCTTGGGTGAGCACGTTCCAGGCGGAGAGAAGAGCAAGTGTAACCACGTGAGCACAGACAGGGGAGCCAGGCAGAGGAAGGCATGGGATGACGGGGAGAAGTAGACAGGGGCCATGTCACAGAAGGGCACCACTGGCTAGGTAGACAGTTTCTGTTTTATTCAGATCCATCTCGAAGCCACTGAAAAGTTCTACATAGGAAATGTTATGAAATGATTTGTACATTTGTGAGTTTTCTTACCTGTTTCAGCCATAGTTTCATCATCAGTGAAATGGGAATAAGAAAATAAATGATCTAATGCATATAAAGGATTTAACACAGTGCTTAGCATGTCTTCAAAAATTGCTTGTTGTTAATATCTCATTCCTATTTCATAGAATTTAAGATACCAGGAATTGCAAGGTGCACCATTAGTCTGCAGATCTTTGAGAAAGGAAAAAGTGTTGCCAATTAAACTATCACAACACTATTATTTTATCAATTAGAATTTTTAGTTTACCTTGTCAAAGAATTCCTTTGGGCTTCTTGTTATCTATGTCACTCTTTCAGCTCATATAAAAAGTAAAAATATAGGTTCTTACTAAAATGCCTTCCCAATCAGAACCTCCCTGTTCTGAATCACTTTTGGACTCAATCCCCCAACTCCATGTGTGAGCACCTGTAGACAACAGCAACGACATGATGGTGGTCACCTGGTAGTCCTGTGATACTTTTGCTATCTATACTATTTGCCATATAAATCTGGTTTAACATCTGCATGGAAAACAATATCAATACCTGCCACTATTCCTTGTGAACACAGGGAGTGAAAACTGGAATGCATCTGTGGAGTGTTTGGGGTTTCTTGGGAAGAAAGGCACCGTTAGGGTCCAGGTGATGCTATGGGGCCACCCCATCCTCCCAGAGCAGCTCTCCAAATTCTCACAATCAGGTTTTGACCTTACTCACTGCTCCACCCTCTAAGCCAGACCGCCCCGCCCAAAACTCCTTCAAGGGAAAGGAGTTATTTTCATATGTCAAACCATTGTTCAGGTATAATTTTGTTCAGGTAATGGTCCCACCTCTATTCTAATTCTTTGTGTCCTGAATTATCTGGCCTTCCTGAGGGTCCTAGTGATTCAAAAATAAGTCCTTATGACCATGAAAGGTCTACTGTAGCAATCCTTTTTGTCTCTACTATTTGAAAAGTTTCCTTTCTTCTGTGTACTAAACTGGTAATTAAACTTTTTAAATTTTTATTGATGTATAGTTGATTTACAATGTTGTGTTAGTTTCGGGTATACAGCAAAGTGATTCAGTTATATGTATACATATATATGTATATATAGATATATATATTCTTTTTCAGATTCTTTTCCATTATACGTTATTACAAGATATTGTGTAGAGTTCCCTGTGCTACACAGTAGGTCCTTGTTGGTTATCTATTTTATGTATAGTAGTGTGTATATGTTAATCACAAACTCCTAATTATCCCTCTCCACTCCTTTAGTAACCATAAGTTTGTTTTCTACATCTGTGAGTCTATTTCTGTTTTGTAAATAAGTTCATTTGTATCATTTTTTAGATTCCAAATATAAGTGATATCATATGATATTTGTTTTCCTCTGTTGGCTTACTTCACTTAGTATGATGATATCAAGGTCCATCCATGTTGTTGCAAAATATGGTAATTAAATTTAATCCCACCAACCGACTCCAGGGAAAATAAGATCCAACACACTTCTATTTCACCTGACAGATGACAGCTCCTGCTTGCCTCTCAAACAACCCAAACCAACAAGACGCTTCCTGGGGTTTCCCCTCCGTGATGCCAGACACACAGCCTCTCATGCCAGACATACTCTGTGAAGACTGCTCTTATGAAGCCAAAAGTATGCGCACCATTCAGGGACCTCAAAGTCACACTTCAGTGGAACACCTTGGTTGAGTCATTGCAGTGTGAAGGTCAGTCTGATTTAATGGAAGTTCTGAATTACAGGAGATTGGTACTCTGGGGTCAGTGGTGCTTTGTGGTTAGGAGGGCAGACTCTGGAGAGAGATCTCACTGGGTTCAAAAGTGGCAGCGTGACCTTAGGTAAATAACTTCTCTAGAGCCTCAGTTGCATCATCTGAAATATGGAGATTACAACAGCACTCATCTCGTGGGGTTACTGTGAGCATAATATCTGCCACATTAAGAATGAAATAAAGGTTAGCCACCATTACCATTACTACTATTGGTTTTATTATTTTACTATAACTCACTCCACAGACGTGCAGTATGGGGAGAAGAGCAGGTAGGACAACCTGAACCCTCATCTTGTATCTGCTACTAACTGCTCCTGACTGAACAAATCTCTTGATTTCTCTGGCATTTCTTTTATTGACACAAAGTCATGGTTTAATATGACCTTAAAAATATACAAGTAAGGGCATTCAACATAACAGCTTGTGGTAGAAAGGGAAGCTCAAAACCACTACAACTTCGAACCAAGTTTCCATGACTGTAAATCTGGACAATAAAAAAGTCATATCCAAATGGAAAACTTTCAAGTCTACACATAGAAGAGCCTCAGGTATCAGCAAATGAAAATGTGCATTTATTAAGTGCCTACTAAGTGCACTGTTCTGTGCTAAGCATGACTGATTCATTCATTCCTTCATTTAACACATAGTTACTGATCCCTTCTTCCAGGCCCTGATGGAGACAGAAAATAAAAACAAACAGGCGAAAAATATTTTAAAAAATAAACAGATGAACAAGGTAATCTCAGATGGTGAAAAAAATGTGTAGAAAGTAAACCAGAGTCACATTTAGGGTCAGGGATACTGCTTGCCCACCTATTAGTACTATTACTAATAGTCCCTAATAGTACTATTACTTTTTTTTAATGCTCAGGTAATCAATGCTCAGAGTAACTTATAAATCTGATAAATTTGCACAGCTATTAACAGTCTGGACAGGGACTAGAACCCGTGTCTGCCAATTTCAGAATCCAAAGTCTTACCCACGACACAAATTGTCTTTGTTATATGAGAGTTTGCTTAGTTAACTGTGGTGGCTAGTACAGAGTTATATACTAGGTTGGTCCCTGTGCTTTATATCAGATTCCAAAGCTGTTAATTCTGAGTTAAAGTGGTCGAACCAGGTGAGGCCAGACACAACCAGACTCTAGTAGTAGAATCTTCCCTACAGGGTCACAGAGCAGCTGGGGTCATCAGCTACCTTTGTCACATAAAATTCAGTTGGCACTTCTTTCTTTTTTGTGGGGGGCATGTCCACAGCATGTGGGATCTTTGTTCCCTGACCAGGGATCAAACCCCCGTGCGCCCTACAGTGGAAGTACAGAGTCTAACCACTGGACTGCTAGGGAAGTCCCCAGCTGGCATTTCTAAAACAAATATTCAACTGCTTCTGTTGTGAAAATTAAAACAAGGCTGAGTTTCTTTTGAAAAGAAAAGCAAAGAAAAACATAAATCCAGAATGAACACTCCCTTCAAATATATTTCTACTCACTGTTCTTTATATGCCTTTTGGTCTGGAAGAAAATTATCTCAGAAAATTTTTTTTTCTGGAAAGAGAGGAGAACTTAAGTCTTCTCTTTATTGAAGGAGAAAGTGGTGGAATATATGTCTTTTCAAGAAGGCAACCCAACAGGAGGTAAAAGGAAGAGAAAGAGGGGGATCTGAACTGTCAATCCATCAGCATGGGACCAGCAGCTCACAGGGCCAAGTTTTACAGGCGACTAGGGGTCTACGAGAACCAACAACGCAAACCATGTCAGGGAAAGCAAATACACCTGAACAGATTCACATAGACCCTGATGTCCTTAAGACCACTAATATTTAATCTCTGAATGGACAGATGAAATTATCATAAAGTACATATCTGATAAAATTCCATGAAAAAGACTGAAAACATTATGGTTTCAGAGGGGCTGTAATGAGACAGAATTCCAAGTCTGTCACTTTCTCAAGAATTCATGAACATCCCAAACCAAACAAAATGGTAGGTGTACAATGTTGAAACAGAACCCAGGCTGGCAGATAGGACTGTAGAAATAATACAAAAAAGGGACTGGACATCATTTCAACTAAATAGTAACAGCCAAAATAACAGTAGTTGCCAAAGGTGCTTCACAATTGGTCTTGTTCAAAAGTTGAACCTAATTAAACATGAAGCTATACAGGGCAACACAATAGCAAATCACAGAGAGGAAAATATACTTTGCATGAGAAAGCCAAAGAAAGAATCAGGGGAAGTTGAGGGCTTGGGTATATATACTTCGAGTTATTTCCTATGACAGTCAATATGCCCCCGCTAACCCACATAAGTTCATTTCCCTGAGAAACATTTAGGTTGCAATTGTCACTGATTTTCCTCCCATTAAGTTAGGTTCTGAATATGCAAATGACTTTTTATTATAATTTCATACTAAATCAGTATATCCACACAAATCTATTTCTTACCAAGGTTCCAAAATAGAAGCAGCTGTACAATGGCAAAATTAGGACACCAAGATGAAAAGCAAAGATTACCAGAGGATGAGGGAAAAGGATGTATAGTATCTTTGGAAGCTGCTATTTCCAGGAAAAACAGATATTTTCCAATACAATCAGTCCAATCAATCAGGGCTGCCAAAACTATGTGACCAGAGACATTTCACTGGGCCAGAAAACTTTGAGAGAATATAATTACATTGGGAAATTTTACTTTTATTCACGCTAAGAAACAAAAATTTTTTCATGACCACATCCACTGTTCCTGCTTCTGATAAAGGCATCCTGATAACCCTTATGGGTCTTCTCTATCTCTACTCTTCGTCCAGGTCGTTGGGGAAAAAGAAACTCTACCCCTGACTTCTGACTCCAGGGATGGGTTTGGATTCCCTCTCAAGGGGGTCAATGAAAAACAAACGCATTCCCTCAAGTGACATGAATTAGACTAGGAATGGGCACTCTCATGTGACCTACAAAAGCAACACCGGAACTACTGAAATTCAATCCTGAGATGTGGAATTCTCGGGCTAGTAAGCATTTTCTGGATTTTGAAATTAGTAGGAACTAAACCTAGAGCGGTAGGGGTGTGGGTGGAGGTTAGGAGAGGGGTTATCTTGCCAGCAGAATGGGAGAACCTGCCTGAGAATGCAGCCCACAAAGAAAAATGCAGAGCTGAGACATGGGGAAAAACTGGCACCATAATAATATTTTTGAGCTCCTGATCCAGCTGTATTTCTGGACTCCTCAGCTATACAGATGAATAACTTCCTAGTTTGCTTGGTACCCTCTGACTTGGATCTTTGAGTTGAGTCTCTTTCAAGCAAAAGAATCCTGTTGAAGATACTCATTCTCTACTTCCCATAGCATCTGGCTGCAAATACAACTTTAGCCTATAGGGAATACACCCGGAATCCCTCCTGATAATTTCAACTTTCATGAAAATGAATCAAGAGGTAGAGATCAGGAGAAGGAAATCTTATTTTCTTAAAATGCATTTGATAAAATTCAAACCTCTCCTATGTACAGAAGGCCACTCTTACATTAGGTTCTAATTAAATTGGGCCAAACTTCTTTTTTCTGGTAGATACAAAGAAAATGCACACTTAGAGTTTTAATTTGCAGCCACAGTTTCATTAATATGAATTGACGGAAGTACATGAAGATGCTAGGGTCTCTGGATAGACTGACTCAGTCTCTGGATTTCTGCAGAGAACATTTCATACACTCTCTACTCTCCTGAAGACTACTGTCACCCTTGCCTTGGCCACCACAACCTTCTTCCTCAAACTGAATAGATAACTTTGTCTCCTTCAAAGATAAAAAGAAAAACCTTCAGACAGGAACTTTCAGCTTCCCACCACCAAGTTTCCCAGAATCTATCCCATCCTCTCTTTTATTCCTCTTCCAGGAGAACAAACGTCTTTGTCTATTTCTCCATGTGTCTGTCCTCTGGGTTCATCTCTAAATATTATCAATGATCAGGTCTCTCAACTGCATGTTCCATCTCCAACTCACAACTGAATCCATCCTATCAACATTTAAACATGCTCCAGTCGATCGATTTTTATATAAAATGCTCTCTCTCAATCCAACATCCTATTTCAGCTACACCTTCTAGAACTGTCTTCACTCACTGTCTCCTTATACACCTGCTCACCATCTCAGTGTCCTCAAAGGAGAAATGAAGGCAATGTCCACCCCCATGGGGCTCACTGTTTTAATTAAGGGACATGAACAGGTAAAATATTTTACACAGAGCCCAACAAGTAGTCAAGTCTCAACAAGTCACAGCATTACCATTCATTCATGTACAGCTGACCCTTGAACAACATGAGTTACTTACAAGCTGGGTTTTTTCCAACAGCAAATACTACAGTCCTAGTATTAGCTGGTTGAATCCAGGGATGCAGAACCTCGGATACAACCAACTCATATAAAAAGGGCTGATTAGGGAATTCCCTGGCGGTCCAGTGGTTAGGACTCCGTGCTCTCACTGCCGAGGGCCCGGGTTCAATCTCTGGTTGGGGAACTAAGATCCCACAAGTCACGCACTGCAGCCAAAAAAAAAAAAAAAAAAGGCTAACTATAAGTTATACATAGAGTTTTGACTGTGTGGAGGGTCAGCACCCCTAACCCCTCTGTTGCTCAAGGGTCAACTGTATTTAGCAAAGATTTATTGAGCAAGTCTATGTGAACAGTGTCACGTGAAATGCTTTACTATAAACACATAAAATCTAGCTTCTTCTCTCAAGCATCTCACAGTCCAGAGGGAGAGGAAGAAAGAGAACAGAAAACACACGATTACAAGCCATGCTGATCCATTCTACAAAGTCTGGACCAAATCAATGGCAATACAAGAAGAACCACTGCAGAATGCCATGCAGGCTGTGGACTACAGCAATCCAGGAGGCTGCGTTCACATGGACCAGATGGGAATGACGTACCCTGAAGTTTTACAACACGGAGGTCCTGAATATAAAGGAACTGGATGGTGAGCCTTGAAGTTCTGACTAGGAAGGGCAAGTTCAGGTTCAACAATTTGAGCCACCAAAGATGATAAATAAGGGCTCAATACTGATGATCCAAAGCCTATTCAGGACCACTCTTCTTCTGGCTCTGACAGCTCTCCCCAAATTTCTTCTCTTCATTCCTTTAGGAACACCAGAAATTATGAAAGGATTATCTACAGGTTTCTCTGCTCCAGGTGACAAAACTTCAGCATCCACGGCGTTGTCTGGCGTGAGAAAAATCTAGAAGGCTCATTGATATACCAATGAGGATGAGTTTCTTAAAAACCATATCTCAAATCCAAGGATTAACAGCTATTCTTTTAAGAGTACAATGATCTGGGGCCTGCTAAGGCCTGAATATCCTACTGGCAATCACTGATAAGACCTTGTCAATTTTGGATCCCCTTGTTGCCCCACAATTGTTTGAAGCAGAAGGCTGATTTGAAAATACTTTCCCAACCATCCTAAACCACCTCAACTAATACATTCTCATCAAGGGAACCATCTGGGTTATTTTTGAAATCCCCCTACAGCCTGCTAACTGCCTTCCCAACGTCCACTCCTCACTTCCTGTTGATCAAGTACATTTCAACACCCAGTTAAAATTCACCAACATTTATTGTGTACCCACATATAAAGATGACCAAGAATTGTCTCTCTGCCCTCAGCATACCTGTTACACACTTCTTTCTCCATGCAAAACTATTTTTAGTCTGGGATTTCTAGCAAGACCTAGACTCAAAATCACGTTTATTATCCATGCCAATAGATATAACTTTTATTTATATTTTGTCCAACTTTCCCTACTTTCACGATATCTGTTCCCTTAAAAATGATCATGGCATGAGCCACATTATTTAGGACACAGAGTTCCATTAATGCGTGGGAGGAGATGACTTACCAACTGGTTCACCAGTGCCCTAAAAGAATGCAATTGCATTACATGGGTAAATGATTTACTCCTGGGGAATACTTTATCCTTTCTGATTCAGCACAAGGTCAATTGTAGCCTTACTTCTGTCCCGTTTTTCAACATTAGATGCATTTATCAGCTGCATGCTTAATTATCTAAGCCTCCAATTCAGCACCTATAATTATATTATCTCATCCGTTTGGAAATGACGTTGAGTGCAACTTACTCTGGCTCCATGCCCTTTTACCCATCGTACATGTGCTATCCTTGTCTACACCAATTGATGGTCCAATCGATACACTCTCATTTGGCTAACAAAGGATAGGGTCTTTGACCACAACTTCTGAAAGATCTCTGAAGTTTTGCAGGAACAGGCTAAGGGGACAACAGGTATGGATACAGCGAGCGCTTTTAGTCCATATGCCTATGACTTCCAACTGCCAGTACACAGATACTCACATCACCATCCCAGTGGATGTCTCATGTCCAAAACTAAAATGATTTCTCCCCAAGAAACATACTTCTCCCAGTCTTCCCTTTCTTAACTGAAGACAATTCCATTCTTAGAGTTGTTCAGGCCAAAAACCTTGGCATCATCCTTGACACCTCTCTTTGTCTCCTAACTCATACCCGATCCTGAGGAAACACCGCCTTCAAGATATGTAAGAACTGGGTCACTCCTCACCATTTTCACTGCAACAAGCCTGGTCAGCTCATCATCATTTCTCACCTGAATTTACCGCAGCATCTCTCCGCATTCACACTTTACCCCTCTCAAGAGAGGCTAAAGTGACTCCTATAAACTATGTCAGATCCTGACCTCTGCTGAGATATCTCACCAGTGGTTCCCATCATTGTCAGAGAAAAGCCCAAGGTGTCTACTTCTGCCTCTAAGGCCCTACTGGCTCTGACCCCTCACCTCCCTGACCTCATCTTCTTCTGTTCCCGCCCTCATTCACTCTGTCCCAACCATACTGCCCTCCCTGCACTTTCTCAACCAGCCAGGCATCCCACCTGGGAGCCTTTGCCTGGGGCTCCCTCTGCCAGTGATGCTCTTCCAGATGAATCACAGGGTAGTTTACACACGTACTTCCCTCCCCTCCTTCAAATGTCACCTTCTCAATGTGGTCTATCCCAACTTCACCTATTTAAAACTGCACCCCTTCCTGCGGCATCTCAGCACTTCTGATCCCCCTTATCAGCTACTTTTTTCAAAGCACAGATCCCCTTCTGACATTCTATGCATATACTTATGATGTTTATTATTTACTGTCCGTCTCTCCCTGCACAGGAGGAACTTTCATCTCTGTTCACTGATGTGCCCCCACGTGCTTAAGGGCCACCCCAAATAAACACACTAGTGCACAATGAATGCCTGTTGAATGGATGAATAACTAGCTGGGGATGGTCACTGTAATATCTGTTTCCTATTTTTTATCTAGCCTGACAAAAGACAAAGCAGAAGCAAGACACCATCCTAATAGAGATCCAATTATTTTTCATTTTAATCCTACCAGTTAAGTGATTAACTTAGGCCTAAGGTTTTGTGTTTTATAGTGACATCTACAGTCATTGCATACTCTGGTCTATGTAGAAAACTGCCCTAAATGAGAGGCAATGTCTGTGCTCTGTGCTTAAAATAAAATTGAGGTCTGGGAAAAAAAAAATGGAGGGGGAACCACTTTCTAAAGTCTTCTCTCACTCTTCTAGCTCAAGCAAATAAGAACTCTAGGAACGATTCTGGAATTTTCTATCTCGTTTGTTTTTCATTACTTTTTAGTAAGGTATAGGGATATCATTATTCTCAGTTGCCCGAGGTGATTCCAATATTGATTTTGAGATTTTTCCAGCCATTCTATAGAATGCATATCATTTATAAGGTTCTACTTTACTTCTGTGGGTATATTTGCATTCTGAATGTTTTAGATTCTCCAGATGATACTATCCTATGAAATATGATAGCATCCCTTTGAGTTTTGATAATCCCAGCTCCAGCGCAAGCTCAAGACCATATGATTTCTTTTTCCATTTTGGTTTAATTCAAACGAAACAGGATTTTTTTTTTTTTTACAGTCATCCAGTGTTGATAAAACATTGAAAAAGTTAGTTGTTGAAGCCTATTTACCTATGCAAATATTCCCACCAAATACCCCCAAATTCTATACTCTTGAAAAAATTTCATACCAGCACAGGAGGCTTAACTCTAGACTCCTTTTTTCTAGGATGAAATTTTTTAAATGCGTGTTTCTATATAGATAGATTTCTTTTTTGGCCGCACCGCGGCTTGTGGGATCTTAGTTGCCTGACCAGGGATCAAAGCTGGGCTCTAGGCATTGAGAACGCAGAGTCCTAACCACTGGACCACCAGGTAATTCCCAAATGCATCTTTCTAAAATGTCATTCACCTTATAGTTTAAAAAACTGGCTCATATTTTCAGGAAATGGGATGAAGAAGGAACAATATATAAGGCTAAAATGATCCCAAAACATAGAGCAATCCTCTCCTCTAATCCAAAGGTTACAAATTCAAAAGGCTTCAAGGACCAAAAGGGTAACACAAACAAGTAAAATGGCCTGATAATACACAGTAGGGAGTGGCAGGGACTGTGGCAAAGTGAAGACTCCAAACATGGTCAGTGTTGCCAAATTTTGTATTTGTGTATGATTTTGTTGTAAGAGAAGCCAGAAATCTGGATTTTTCAGACCAATTTCACACTACGTGTGCCTAACATAACACGTCTAGGCCACAAGACTAGAAACTCTGCTCTAAATTGGCATTGTCAAATGTTTAGTACCTAATAGAATTCACAGTGCTCTCCTATACCTTCCAGTTTTTAAAGGACAGCTCAACTATATTTCACAGATAGTAAAAGTCTCCAGTTGCTGTTCCCTGATTCCTAGTTGTTAGTGGGCTCTTGGCAGTAAGTGTTTCTTTCAACCAGTGTAGACTGCTAATATGCCAACATAGGTACTGCGGCAGGAACCCAAGCAAAAGTAAACACAAACTGCTATCATAGAGACTATCTATACACTGCCTTTAAAATCCTTGCAGTTATCACCCTAGAATCTTCTATCTCTGGGAATCCTGTCACAAATACATTTGACCAGAAGCCTGAAGAGACCCTGGATCCCACTTTAGGGAACCCCTTGCTTGGACCACTGGCTTTGATTAATTTCCATCCCAAGCCTTCCTGGTTTTTCTCACTTCATAGCACATCTGTCACTATGCCAAAGACTAGGGCATAACTGAATGAAACCCCAGCTTTCAGAATAAAAATCAATTGATGTTCAAGCAGGGGTCACATCACCAACGGAGAATATCTATACCAGGTTTGAGACAATGGAACAATAGTGTAAGTTGCATCTAGTAATCAGGTAATTATTCTTAATGTTTTTCAAGAAGCTCAGTTTATTTACACTATTGTTGGAAAGCTGGCTCCTAGCTTATGGTTTGCTTCATTACTTTATTCAGAATGTCTACTTTATATCCATAACCAATATTAGAATTTGTCTCTATCCAGACACAGAGAGCATTAATCCTTCCTTCCATGTGTCTTTCTTTTACAGAAAGTAGAAAACAATTACTAGCATACAACTTTTTCTTTTCTTTTTTTTTTTTTTTTTTTAAGGAAATGTATTAGATCAGATCATTGCTAGGTTCCATTCCAGAATTTTAAATCATGGAATTACTCTTTTGCATTTGGATTCATTTTTTAGCCTAGGTAACATCCATTCATCCACAAACTAAAAAAGACCTGACCTATGTATGTATGCATAAAGCTAGGTGCTAGGGACGCAAAGTCAAAGAAACAAGGTATATTCTTTGGAGTTCTCAGTCTAGTACAAGAAAGGAATAAAGTTAGAAAACATCTGCAAAAACATTCTAATGAGTGCTTTGAGAGGTTTCCCAGAACCATGTGGAAGAATCTGGAAGGGGAGGTGGGGTAGCTGGTAGGAAATTTTCAATGAGAAGCTGATCATCAGATGATAAGATGTTCATTTTGGGGTGGGAATGAAGACAAAGACCAGATCAGAAGCTGACACCATGTCTAACTGAGAGATGATATGGGGAGTGACAGTGGGGCCAGAAAAGGGCACGTTCAAGAAAGTTAAGTCGATGAGATTTAGGGACTCCTTGGGTGTGAGGAGAAGGGAGAATAGAGCCAGCTTGGAGCAGTAAGACAGAACACAATTTGGAGGTAGCTGTTATCTTCAAAACTCTCATAAAGGGTAAAACAAACTACTTTAACTCAAGTTATAAATAATTGTTCTTCAAATATTACTGGAAAAATCTTTTTGTTTCCATATCTCTAAAATCTAGAGAAAAAGAACGTTGTCCTAAAAACCACACAGGAAGAAAGCCCTATATTCAGTTTCTGTAAGATTTTCTTCCCTTTAACTCCCCTCCTCCATCAGTGTTTACATTTTTAGAGGTTAAATTATACCCAGGTAGCAACTGCTCCTACTTTGGAGGAAGAAGCTTTCTTTGAAACAAATGAAGTATAAGTTTTCTACTCTCTCCTTCCAAGAAGCTCTTTTCCTGGGTCAGTAAACTGCAGTGGGGCTAAATTTGGTAAAGGGGCAATTCAGTTGACAGTAAAGAACAATTAGCTGGGAAGTACCTTTGCATGACACAAAAGACCATACTTAAAAGCAAAGGTATCATGTTCCATCTAGAAAACAGCTAAAGAGTTTCTTAAATAGCATGTCAAGCTTGAATGTGAATTTGAATTGAGAAGTGAAGCTAACAACTGCTGACTCTATCACAGATCTATTTGCAATTGAAGGTGTGAGTGACGGAGCTCTCCCCCATCCTCCCTCCATCTGTAATTTATTAAAAGAGTGATGGAAGCAAAAATGTTGGGATAAAGTCATCTTGATTCAGTGGGACAGTGATATAATGGAGGCTTAGGGATATGAACTGTGCTTTATAGGAAAGACAAAGTGACTCTTCATTGACAATTTACCTTCATCACCAATGACACAAATGGCAATTTCCTTGAAAACTGTTAAGAGGGAATCCCATAACTGACATCTATTTTAAAATGTAAATTAAATTTGCTTTTTATACACGCAACCAAAGATTGATTTCTGGTTTTGATCATACGGTTAATCATAATACTGAACATCAAGGCAGTGAATGCCTTTCCCTTTTCTTTTCCTGAGGAAATTTACATGAACCAAAATGCAAAATCAGAGGATTTGAGAGTCAAAGAGGGTTGATTAATCCAGCGATTCTTAAATTACTGAAGGTTCAAGGACTCCAAACAAAACTTCTTAACTACTGAGTTGCCGTATGCAACAGTCTATAAGGACACTGGATTCAGATGAGGCAGGTTTTGACTCCTCTGCACGACATTTTGCCTTGAGTAACCTACTTTATAGAACTCTTATGATGATTAATTAAGATACACAGGTAGGGACTTCCCTGACGGTCCAGTGGTTAAGACTTCGCCTTTCAGTGCAGGGGTTACGGGTGTGATCTCTGGTCAGGGAGCTAAGATCCCATGTGCCTCATGGCCAAAAAACCCCCCAAAACCAAAAACATTAAAAAAAAAAACAGAAGCAATATTGTAACAAATTCAATAAAGACTTTAAAAATTGCCCACATCAAAAAAAAAATCTTAAAAGATACACAGGTAAAATACTTGGATGAGGGCTTAACCCATCTTGCTCAACATGTTAGCTATAATCACAGGAGTGCAAGCTACTTTTCTTATAATCTACATTGCTGCTGCATGAGTAGCAAATTTTGTGTGTGTCTGTGTACGTGAGTGCATAACTGAGTGTGACCTTTTTAAAACAGTTACCCGAGCAGGCCCAGTCCTAACATTTGAGAGGGCAACAGCACCAATCGACTCTCAATGGCTATATATCTAAATATTTAAATATGATAAATCAAGCTAAAAATTGTTAAATAGGTTCTATCCACCTAGCCTGATAAATATGTCTCCAAAACAACCTAGAAGCCAGGTTTAAACTTAGAAGACTCAAGTGTGATGAATTGGGAGATTGGGATTGACATATATACACTAATATGTATAAAATAGATAACTAATAAGAACCTGCTGTATAAAAAAATAAAGTTAAAAAAAATTAAAAACTTAGAAGACTGGAATCCCAGGACGTGGCTAAGTAAGTGGATCCAGTCTCCCACCCTGCAGCCTTGCTCTTTCTGCCCTGGACTTGAGGTCCTGGGTGTGGACCACGAGCTCCATCCACACCTCCCACTAATAAACAGTCTTTCCTTGACCCACTTGGGGCCCCGGAGCCTCATGAGAGGGAAAGTCCAAGGTCCCAGCTATGCAAAGCAGGGCACAGTGGGGGCCAAGGTAGCACATGGGCTCTGAGTGGTGCAGGAAGGCTTGGCTGGAAAGGTACCCAGAGGCTGAAGAACACATCAGGTGAGCTCTTTACTAGGCAGTATCCAGGGGCCCCTCTTGGTAATTTAAGATTTCCTCTGTCCTGTTTTTAGTGCAATTAAAGAATAATTACCTTTTTCTTTGCTTTCCATTTGCAAGTCTTCTTTCCTAAGGGAAAAGTTTATAAACAGTTATAAAAGCAATGTGAACGTGAGAATAACCTGAACAACCACAGACATTTCCTATTTATGATGAGACTGATCTATGGGTGATTTTTTAATATTACAAGTCAAAAGTTACTTGAGCCCAGAGCCCAGTATTCACAGTGGACTAAACTCAAACATGACTATAGGACTTGCTCAGTGTAGTATAATTCAGAATAAAAAGAAGCCTGGACTTGTGCTGGGGTCCCATCCATTTCCAAACTACATCTCTTGCTTCCCCTAAACTGTTTCTTTCGGGTCATCCTTTCACTGGCTCTGGTCTCACCTGAGAATGGTGTCTTCCCTTCAAAAATCCAGCCCATACATGAAGATCAAGTCTGAAAAGCCAGCTTCTTCAGGACATGTCCTGCTAACTCCAGGAGAAAATAGCATCTCCTGTGTGGGGCACCATCGTGCACACTGTACCACAAACCTTGTGTTCCTTGTGATTCTACATTTCAGCAGATGTTCCCTCTGAGGCGGGGAGGTGGGGATGCCTGCTATTCAACCCTGTTTGTCCCCAAGTCCCGGGCTAATGAACATTTTTATTCTTTGTGTTTGGTCTGGCTTGGGTTTGGTTGTTTAGCACCCATACCGTCTTTTTTGATTCTCTCATTGGAAAAAGGGTCATGGGACTGCGAGTCAAGGTGCCTTCCTCTCCCTGATGCCAAGTGAACTGGGGGATGGGGGGGCAGGGAAGTTCCAAGTACAAAAAATGGTGGGCTGGGGCCAAGCCTGGGCAAACTGTTCTTGTTTGGAGACTGTTTCTCTAGTCCGTGATATCTAGACTCTAGAGCTGGCTAGGCTCTGATTTGCTTCCAAGCCTGTTTTTTGCTGCTGGTGGTGGTGGTTTTTGGAGACACCCCCATTCCTGGCAATTCTTTTAGCTATCTGATAGCCTTCTAGTAACTTCTTTTTGCTCCAGTTACAGAGTTTCTTTCACTTGCATGCAAACTAAGAGTCATTGCTGACACACTTGGCAGAGCCCCTGACATAAGACATAATCAATGGATGTCACATAAATGAATCCTTATAACCTAAATGTGTATCGTTGCCATATTTGTAAAACAGTGTTTTTTTCTAACTCACAATATGTTATCATTGACTAAATTTTGAAAAATTCAGAAAGGTATAAAAAATATAAGCCATCCATATTTCTACTGCCCAGACAATGCCTAACTTTGTTTTTTTTCCAGTTTTCTTTTTTTTTTTTTTTTTGTGATACGCGGGCCTATCACTGTTGTGGCCTCTTCCGTTGCGGAGCACAGGCTCCGGACGCACAGGCTCAGCTGCCATGGCTTACAGGCCCAGCCGCTCCGCGGCATGTGGGATCTTCCCAGACTGGGGCACGAACCCGTGTCCCCTGCATCGGCAGGCGGACTCTCAACCACTGCACCACCAGGGAAGCCCTTTTTCCAAATTTTATACGCCTATCTGTGATATTTCTGAAACACATATCATTGTAATGCAGTACTGCATTTGGTTAATTCCAGCTAAAATTGTTGTGAAGGTTGTTCCTTGTTATTACATAATCTTTGCAATGATCACTTTTAATATGTGTCATAGTCTATCACTTGGGGGACTTTGAAATACCTTTAACCCACCCCCAATTTTTTTTTAATAAATTTTATTTATTTATTTATTTTTGGCTGCATTGGGTCTTTGTTTCTGTGCACAGGCTTTCTCTAGTTGCAGCGAGCGGGGGCTACTCTTCATTATGGTGTGTGGGCTTCTCATTACGGTGGCTTCTCTTGTTGTGGAACACAGGCTCTAGGTGCACGGGCTTCAGTAGTTGTGGCACATGGGCTCAGGAGTTGTGGCTCGCAGGCTCTAGAGCGCAGGCTCAGTAGTTGTGGTGCACGGGCTTAGTTGCTCTGCGTCATGTGGGAATCTTCCTGGACCAGGGCTCGAATCCGTGTCCCCTGCATTGGCATGTGAATTCTTAACCACTGCGCCACTAGGAAAGTCCCCACCCCCAATTTTCATATAGATTGTTTTCAATTTTTTTATTATTTTAGAATATTATAACAAACAATCCTCTATGTAAGTTTTTGTCTGCATCTACTTCCTTAGCAAAAACTAAAAGAAGAAACCAGAGAAACAGTGTGTCAAATAATCTGAACTTTTAAAAGCTTTTGACATATTTTCAAATTGTTCTCCAAAAAGTTTGTATCATGTAATTCTTCCACCAGTAGTAATGTGAATGTCCTTCTCACTGTGTCCTTGCCAGTACTAAGTATTTTATTTATTTTTATTTATATATACGTATATACATT
This sequence comes from Phocoena phocoena, assembly GCF_963924675.1. Lineage (NCBI taxonomy): Eukaryota > Metazoa > Chordata > Mammalia > Artiodactyla > Phocoenidae > Phocoena > Phocoena phocoena. The sequence continues at coordinate 51,109,557 of NC_089233.1, read as the reverse complement.
TTGCTGGTTTAATCCATGAAACATGGCATCGCATTTTTGTTTTAATTTCCATTTCTGTGATTAATTGTAAGGATATTTATTAAATATGTATATTAGCATTTTTCTTTTTTTTTTAATTATTCAGATATTAGGGCAATTCTACTTTCTACTTACTGATATCTAAGAGTTCTTCACTGTGATTATTATATTAACTGTTCTGTCATGCTCAGAGACAGAAAATATTTTTCTCCATGATTACTTTTTGCTTTAAACTGTATTTTTTTGCATGCAAAAGTTTAAAATATATTCAAATCTATCTTTTGCTTTATGATTCGTTCCATTAATTTTATATTAAAAAGTCACTGCCCTAAAATTAATACATATTTTCTTCTGGCTTTCTCACCTGGCAGATAAACCTTCCAATTTGGAAAGCTAGTCTAGTGAGTCATGTAAACAGAGGTTCTTAGTTGAATGTTTTCTACATACTTAGCCAATTTCCTCGACTCTTTGGTCAAATATTCCTGTTTCAAAATGCTTTCTCCATCACAGTTCTGTTTCCAAAAACTACCTGAGTCTATTTCCAGACTATTCTATTCCATTGAGCTATCTATTGATTTTTACACCAGTACTATTCTGCTATAATGATTGTAGTTCAATGATCAGATTTATTTTTATTTCTGGAAGGGCAACCCACCCCAACCTCCATATATATTCTTTTGCAAAATTTTCTTGACTAATGTCATACAATTATTCTTCCAGATGAATGTTAGAATCATTTTGACAAATTTTCCCAAATCCCAATGCAATAAAAACTATACAATTATGCTGGAAAAATAACCATATCATAATATCTATCTTTCTATCCAAGAATAAGGCATGTTTTCATTTGTTTGTTTCTTATTTTATGTGTCTGAGTAAAATTTTATAGCTTTCCTACGTGAGTCCTTAGATTTTTTTTTTCCAAGTATTGATATTTTATGTACATTTCCTATTCTTCTTAGATAATATATATTTTTGTGGATTCATGAACAGAGTCATTTTCTACTGTATTTTTTAGTTGGTAAATACTGGCATTGGAGGTAATCCTTGATTTCTGAACATGTATTTTATAACCAACCACTTTACTGACCTCTCTTATTAGTGTCTTTAGGTTTTAATTGACTCAACTGTATATCCATTGCTTTTAAACAAAATCAAGATACAGTGTCTGATTTCTTCCTTGTGTAGGTAAAAAGTAATACATAAGCATATTCATTAAATGATACTTTTATTTATTTTTACAAATCACCTATTATGCAACTACTAAAATGACATGAAATTGAGGCCACCCTAGAAATACAAAATATAACCTGTGTTCCCATGTTGAACCACCTTCATTTCCCTCAGGTACTCAGTCTTGCTATTCAAAACTACCAAAAAGGGCTCTAAATGAGAGAGATTAAGTCAATTCTCACTTGGATTAAACAGGACAGATAAAACAATTCAGCTGGTGATTAAGAATTTTGACAACTGTGGAAGACAAAGAAACACACCAGGAACCTGTTTTCACATAAAGAGCAATTTGTCTCTTATTTTTAATCCCAGAGACAATAGGCAGGATAATTTTTAAAGTAGAACAGAGTCCACCTAGATATATTCAGAAAGCAACTGCATGCACTTCTATATATGAGCAGATTCTTTTTTACCCAGAGAAGCATAAGTTTCTTATTTTGAAAGATCAGGATAATAGTATTTAATTATTAATTCATCAAATATTTGTTGTGCATCTAATTTGGGTTCTGTATTACTGGGAAAGACTGGAGAGCCATCTGTAGTAATGAGTAGGAATAGGGATGAAAGAGAACCTGGCATACAACAAAAGCTCAATATATAATATTATTAATTATTATTATTACACATCAGGATTATTTTTTGTTACTATTAATCTCTAGAAGGCTAAAAGTCTGGTTCACCACTGTCTTCCTAGGGCCTAGCATGGAAAATGTAAATGTCCAACAAATATTTGGGAAATTCTGTTGACTGACATTTTTACAAAAGCCTCAGTTGCCAGAAAATATTTTGACTCAATTCTTAACTTCCTACTTAAAATCAATTCTTCGAAGATGCATTTGTTAAAGCCAAGAAAAAGTCAGAATGAGGTTCTAAATTGCTCTTTTTATATAAGTAGTAAAGAAAAAGTTTCTAAAAAATCATATCTTTAAATTGGCACAGAAAAATGCTGTGAGGAGGAGTATTCATTCCTTCACTCATTCACCATTTAGTAAGCATCTTCTACATGAAAGACACAAAACAAAAGGCCATCACAGAGCTTACAGACATTAAATGAATGGCCAAAGAAATAAATAGGAAACTGCAAATTGAGGTAAGTGCTATGGAAGAAAAGTAGAAAGGTGATGGTAGATTTGGGTTGGTGAGGAGAGGAGATCAAGGAGGCCCAAAGGGGGAGTAGAGCTTGGACTGGCAAAGTATAGGGGGAAGTGCTTGGGATGTTCAAGAAACAGGTCAGTGTGACAGAAGTAAGAAGAAGAGATGCCCAAGATGAGGCCAGCCAAGTCCCCAAGGCTCCAAGAGTCTCTGGAAACTGTCCCAGGTACATGAATGCATCTTATGCAGGGGACTGACATGATTCTATCTGTTCTGGATAAAGGATTGGAGGGGCCAAGCAGAGAACCAGGAGTCTTGTTAGAAAGTTATGCTAGTGGACCAAGTGAGAGAAGAAGACAACTTGAAGTTTGATGGTGGTGGCAGTGGGGATGGAAAGAAGAATCTATCAAGATTTTAGAGATATATGTAGAAGACAGAATTTGCAAGAATTTGTGATAGTTTTTGATATGGAGTACAAAGGGAATAGAGGTATCAGAGATGATTCTTGAGTTTCTGGCAACTCCATGGACAGTGGTGCCATTTACCAGGATAAGAAAGATTAGAAAGGTGTTAAGATTGGGGTATTTTTGTTACTGCTGTTATTTTTGTTGTTTAATATGGTTTTCTGCTCTTTGTTTGCATTGCGTTGGTGGGGTAGCAAAAAGGGAGGAAGGCAAACATTAACAAATCCATTTGGGACAGGGTATGTCAGGTGTGTTACCTGTACAAGATTGAAACCCTGGATTGACTTGGTTTCCAGACAAGTGACATTTGTATAAATGAGATACCTTTGAATGCTGCTCTTCCCTACCATGTTTGGGTATACAAAACCTCAAATATGTTAGCTGAATTAAATAAGCTTTAAAGTCTTTTCTGAACCCATGCTATTTTACCTTTACATCCTGCTGGTAGGCTGACATAATACTAATATTGTCATTAAATATAGATAATAGGGTGTACCAGGCTGAATAGTGTCCGCCCCCCAAATTCATACCTAACCGGAACCTAAAAATGTGACCTGATTAGGAAATAGGGTCTTTGCAGATGTAATCAAGTTAAGATGAGGTCACACCAAATTAGAGGGGCCCTAAATCCAATATGAATCCAATACAAATGGTGTCCTTATTTACAGAAGGGGGAACTCCACCATGTGAAGATGGAGGCAGAAATTAGAGTTATGCTGTCACAAATCAAGGAACACCTGCGTCTGCCAGAAGCTGAGGGAAGCCAGAGAGGATCTTCCTCTTGAGGCTTCCGAGAGAGCATGGCCTTGCCTAAACCTTGCTTATGGACTTGTAGTCTCCAGAACTGTGAGAGAATGAATTTCTGCCGTTTTAAACCCTCTAGTTTTTGGTAATTTGTTATGGCAGCCCCAGGAAACTAATACAGTTAGGAAGATTACATGTTTGAACTTGTCTAGCTTAGTACAGGACACAGAGCACAGGTTAAACAAACCTCCATTTCCCTTCCTCTTATAATGATCACCACCATTGGTTGTGCTTTAGATTATGAGTAATCCACACACCTACCCATTTAAGTCTGAAGGTTAAGTCTTACTAGTTCTAGACTTGTTTTACAGATGAGGAAACTGAGGCTTGGGAAAGTTAAATAACTTGCCCAAGATCACAAAGCTAAATATGAAAGCGTCAGAGCTCAAACTCAGCTGTCTCATCACCAAGGTGACTAGACAGCCTAGAACACCTGCCTCTTACACCTGCAACATTTTAGCAAAATAGCAAAGTGAAGGAGCGGGGGGGAGGCACAGTCATACTGTTTTCAGTGCCTGCAATTAAAACTCATATTTATTAGCAAAACAACAAGTTCAGGGACCTAGTACAATCAGTCTCTACCCATTCACAGAGGAGCACAAAAAACGTCATTATAAGAGCAATTCTATCAATGAATTTGCCATCAACTTCTACTGCTTCCATTAGCAGTGCGTCTGCTTTGCACATATGTATTCCAAGTCAAGGTATTATCATCAGACTGGACATTTATGGCTTTACTTTAATTAAATGCATTTTATTCTAGCATCTCCCATTTCATTTTGATGATACTAACTCATTCTTGCCACCTAAGGAGCCCATAAAAATAAATACTGTAAGTACAGAGGGAAGTGCCTCTAAACTTCAGATGTCGCAGATGTCCATCCCTTAAATTATAAAGCAAAAAATAAAAGCATATTCTAAATTTACCTTTCCTCCCTAACTCAGTGAGTTGTTGGGCTGAATAAAACACATACAAATGTAGGGTGCAGAGCTGTTATTATGGGGTGTCAATTTCATAGAATTCTAGTGTAGGAGGGACTTCTAAAGAGTGGTCTAGTCCATCTGGACTCAGGTTAACATAGTATCTACCTAACCCCAGAAAGGAAAGGGATGCACTGAGAGGTTTTGTGAGTTACCTAAGACCCTATGGCTATTTCTTGGTCGAACCCTGTGGAATGCCAGGTTTCCTGATTTCCCCAAAAGTGTATTCTGCCTTCCAAACTGTCATTAACTATTAACGATGACACTTTCCTCTGGCTTTGTGCCAACTTTTCTTTTTTTAATTAATTTGGCCTTAAAAAAAAAAAGATCAGCATAGAAAACCTCAATGCTTCAAATTCCCTTAATTGATACCTAATGTTGAATTGCCTCGCGTCCCAGGTTTAAAGCTCCAGATACACACACATGGGTTTAAGAAAGGCGAACATGCTTCTCCTTCAAACTGGGCACTGATGATCTCTGGACTTTTCAAGTTTACCCTCCAGGAGGTCGACATCGCAGGCAATTTTGACAAGAGTTTGGATCCTAGATTCTCTTCCACGCTTTGTCCACACCCGTGCCCACGAGCAGAAGTTCTGTCTCTCCATTACAACCCACCACGCGCACACACGCATACACCAAGGCAAGTAACAAAGGAAAACACAGCCCCATAAAGGCTCAGCTATTGCATCCTCCAGTCTACACCTGCCAAGAGACAAAAACCAAATGGGAATCCTGCCCTGGCAATATGTCCAACACTTCTCGGGGGAAGCAGGCACCCTGGCACCCCCCGGGCGTGCGCGGCTGTATACACAAAGAACTGGTGCTGGGCTTGCCAGCGGTCCGGGGGACCAGTGCACTCACAGGACTGGTATCCGGGATTCTCCCCCACGCCCTCCTGCCCAGCAGAAAAGAACTACCCTTTATTTGACCCATAGAGAGCCCAGGCTGGATGGCAGCGCATGGGTGTGGGGGGCGGGGGGGGCGTCCCCGGATCCTTTTCCTCCAGCCAGCCGGTCCCCAGCCTTTGGCATCTCCTAGGAGATGCACAATTGCGCGCTGTCACAGACGTCCGCTTCTCATCCTCTCCCGGCAAACCAAGATGCCCGGGTCCCAGCCGTGCGCATTCCCGCAAGCGCCCGTCCCCGCGCCCGTATCCACCCAGGCAGCCCCGCCAGGCGCGCCTGCCTACCTGGTTGCTGGCTGTCAGCGCGGCGGTGGTGCCTCATCCCCTTCTCCTCCTCGGCTTCTACAACGCTTGGAGCGCCATGTTCCGAGTCTCCCCGGGCGCACGCCGGGCAACTACTACAGGCAGGGTAGGGGCAAGGGGGGCGGGGGCCAGCGGGAGGGGGTGGGAGGCTAAGCCAAAGCTTTCTACTCTCCACGCAAGCCTCCCCCAGCTACTGAGCATGCCCAGCTGCCCGGCTTAGCACTAGGAGGACTTTCCAGGAGCGCACGCAGCTGTTCCGGGTTTTCGTGGCAGCCGGCTGGAGGCAGGCGGTAGCAGCTGCGGGGTGTGGGGGTGGAGAGGGGTCGGGGGAGTGTCTCCACGTCGCGGAGCTCCGAGCTGGAGAAAGCCGCCTTTCGCCCATCCGCTCACACTTCGCCTCTGCCCTCCTCGGCCCGGCAGCTCCTGCACGCCTCCTCCCCACACACTCCGGGTTTGCAGAAATTTTGTGCAGGACCAAAGCTGAGCTATGCTTAAGGGGAGAGCAAAGGGAGGAGGGCGGGGCTGAGAGGCAGATCCTTCCGCTAGCCTCATTGCTATCACCTGGACCGGTGCTTCTCAAACTTCAAGGTGCCTAGGAATTAAAATGCATATTCGGATTCAGTTGGTCTGGCCTGGGGTCTGAGATTCTACTGGCCAAACAAGCTCCCAGGCGACGCTGATGCCGCTGGTCCTCCGACCACACCGAGCAGCAAGGATCGAGAGAATCCCTCTCTCTGTGACCTCTGAGTGGCCCTCCTTCAGTCAGCCACCCCAGAAACGTTCGCTGGCACCCACAGAGGCCCCTCCTACCTACAGACGGTTTGGCATCTAACAAGTGAAGATGCCCTCGGGATGTTGTGCCCACCCGGGAGGTATCTCAGTAGGGCTGGGGTCTGAGTGCCCAGCACAAACTGGCTACTTTCTGACTTAGAATTTGAGGCTTAGGGGAAGCTGGACTTGTCCATGCTTACTTTGCTAGTTGGGTAGCAAACTAGTTGCTAGTTGAGCCTCTACTCAAGTCTGAAACAGCCTGCCTTGACTGTCCCCTGCCTTTCCTGATATGGGACAAAAGCTCAGACTGGGCATCAAAGTGTCAATTTATTGTACGTGTAATGGTAAGGCTGGGCTTGCCCAATTAAGAAGACTGACAGAGCATGATAAGAATAGGGCATTTATGTACCAAGAGATGACAGTGCTTTCTGATGAGTGATGTTTGGATTGAAGATTGCAAAGATACCTTGCGGTTCATCTTAAATCCCTCGCTTGCCCACTCCCTTCCCAACCCCTGAAGGCTCCAACATCTTTAAGAATATTTACTATACAGGCTACAATGAGAGAGATTCACAAAACCAATCGTGCATTTTCAACCTCGGAAATGAAGAATTCACGCCCTTTTCTGTCCTTAACTGCCCCAATAATACCCTCAGAAGCTAGCGATATGGTATCTGATCCCACAACTGGATAGCAGATTAAAAATAAAGGTTTGTATCTGTGGGTACCCTGTTACACTCAATAACTCTCAACAGTTTTCTAGTTAATGGTACAATATTTATCATTTCCCTCTTGCTTGTTTCCCATTTGCTCAGTACCCTCTGTGTAGTAGCTGTCATATCAAAACAGGAACCATATGATAAATGGATGATTATTTTTCTCCCTCAATATTCCTATGTATAAAGGAGAAATATGTCGTGGTATATCATACCCTGTTTTTCTGTTTAAAGGAATAGGAGTCTCTAAATCCAACTCTTTATTTTCTAAGTCACACACATAGACCTAACTACCCACCTACCACCCCCACTCCCACTCCCACAATTATTTGCATAAATATTTCTGTTTTTTACTTTCTTGTATGTGTTCTTGCACAGATGCAAAACCCATAAATTATAGAGGTGTTGTTCATTTGTGATTGATTGGTATCAATCAATTAAAATTTTGCTTTGAAATATTGAACTTCACTGACTTAAACTATCTTTCCTGTCCTACATAAAGCTTGTGTTTTTGTGGTTGTGTCTACTGGTTAAATACTATGATTATTGTTAGTTGCCTCAAATTCATTTAGGAGTTATGCAAGGTAAGCATTCTAAATGAACAGTAATACTCTTTCTGTAAACACTGCATTGCACTAGATCCTGGGGGTTTTCTTTTTATACAGACAATGACATTTCTTGAGGGTTTAGCAGGCAAGATACTAAGGACCAGCACTGGTGGGTGGGAGATATAGGGGGCAGGGATGGGTAGAGGTAGAAGTCAAGCTATAAATAGGCCAGTAACAGTCTTGGGCCCTCCAGGGAGCTCTGGAGCTAGGATGACCCTTCAGAGTTGTCCTGAGTTGGTTTGAGTTGTCCAGTCCTTTATATACTAACATTAATTACTGAGTTTGAGCTGCCTTGCAAGGGACTTGAACTTGAGACAAGGCAGCTCCCTGAAGCTGAGACAATCCCTGAAGAAGAGAACAGCTGGAGGCCTTCTTCTGGCAGTAGTTCCACAGCTGGAGTAACAGGTCTTTTATTTAAGGGGATCTGGGGAATACGTTACTTTGTCCACTACACACTAATACATTTATTGACTATATCAATTTTGAATACACAAACTAGGACTGCACTAATTTGTCAGAGGGATTCCAAAATTTATTTTTAAATAGGTAATAGACTTTCTCCAATGCTCAGTACTAAAAGTTGGAAAATAACCTGTAATCAGCAATTGGGAGTTGTTGGAGGAGGTAATTGAGAGGACACGACCTCAGGTCGACCCCTAAGCTGGATCTGGATGACCAGAGGCTCCTCACCCCCTGCCATGCCCTTGAAATGTACACCCTTCCCACTGTTCCCACAGTGGGAGCCAGTTCCAAGGACACATGAGAGAAAATGTATTGTTGGGACCATCAGAATGGGGTATTTGACTGAACCTGAAACCGCACCTCATAAGGGACTCGAACCCACAATCTTCCAACTGAAACCACACAACTCATCTCAGGACTTACTGAAGCTCAGTTTCTTTAAGTCTGGCGGCAGAAAGAATTCAGTGAGAGGCAAAAAGTGATAGGTAAGAAGTAGATTTATTTCACATAAATCACAGCAACATCTTTTTTGACCCACCTCCTAGAATAATGAAAATTAAAACAAAAATAGACAAATGGGACTTAATTAAGCTTAAAAGCTTTTGCACAGCAAAGGAAACCATAAATAAGACAAAAAGACAGCCCTCAGAATGGGAGAAAATATTTGCAAACGAGGCAACTGACAAAGGATTAATCTCCAAAATATACAATCAGCTCATGCAGCTCAATATCAAAAAAAATAAACAACCCAATGAAAAAATGGGCAGAAGACCTAAATAGACATTTCTCCAAAGAAGACATACAGATGGCCAAGAGGCACATGAAAAGCTGCACAACATCACTAATTATTAGAGAAATGCGAATCAAAACTACAATGAGGTATTACCTCACACCAGTCAGAATGGCCATCATCAAAAAATTTACAAATAATAAATGCTGGTTATAAAGCAGAAACTAACACACCATTGTAAAGCAATTATACTCCAATAAATATGTTAAATAAATAAATAAATAAATGCTGGAGAGGGTGTGGAGAAAAGGGAACCCCCATACACTGTTGGTGGGAATGTAAATTGATACAGCCACTATGGAGAACAGTATGGAGGTTCCTTTAAAAACTAAAAATAGAACTACCATATGACCCAGCAATCCCACTACTGGGCCTATACCCAGAGGAAACCATAATTCAAGAAAACACATGCACCCCAATGTTCATAGCAGCACTATTTACAATAGCCAGGACATGGAAGAAACCTAAATGTCCATCAACAGAGGAATGGATTAAGAAGATGTTGTACACATATACAATGGACTATTACTCAGCCATAAAAAGGAATGAAACTGGGTCATTTGTAGGGATGTGGATGGACCTAGGGAGTGTCATACAGAGTGAAGTAAGTCAGAAAGAGAAAAGCAAATAATGTATAATAATGCATATATGTGGAATCTAGAAAAATGGTATAGATGATCTTATTTGCAAAGCAGGAATAGAGACACAGATGTAGAGAACAAATGTATGGATACCAAGGGGGAAAGGAGTGGGGTGGGAGGAATTGGAGACTGGGATTGACACATATACATTTTAAGTGAATTTTTTTTTTTTTTTGCGGTACGCAGGCCTCTCACTGTCGTGGCCTCTCCTGGTGCGGAGCACAGGCTCCGGGTGCGCAGGCTCAGCGGCCCATGGCTCACGGGCCCAGCCGCTCCGCGGCTTGTGGGATCTTCCCGGACCAGGGCACGAACCCGTGTCCTCTGCATCAGCAGGCGGACTCTCAACCACTGCACCACCAGGGAAGCCCGACATATACATTTTGATACCATGTATAAAATAGACAACTGATGGGAACATACTGTACAGCACAGGAAACTCTACCTAATGCACTGTGGTAAGTAAATTGGGAGGGAAGTCCAAAAGGGAGAGGATATCTGTATATGTATGGCTGATTCATTTTGTTGTGCAGTGGTTTAAT